>NW_023270274.1:2212490-2239736 GCF_011800145.1 Mirounga leonina
GCCAGGTGGGGGTAGCCAGGATGCCAGGATGCCAGGTGGGGGTAGCCCCTGGGGGCGGGGCTCCAGGTGAGGCCTCCTGGTGGACTCGGTGGGAGGTCGGCGGGCTCAGAGCATCTCCGCCAGGAGCTCACAGTGCACCGGGAGGGGGCAGCCTGCAGGGACGGCAGCATGTGGTATGGGGGGCACCCAGAGGGCTCTAATCTGGCAGGAGCCTGAGCAAAGGCGCTGTGCCGCCGGGTCCTGCGTGGAGGCTGGCAGAATGCGGAGTGGCGGAATGAGGCAGGCGGGGTAGACTGGGCTCGGGGAGAGGGAGTGTGGAGGCCTCGTGTGTCAGGTGGGGCACTTGGGCCACGGAGGTCTGGAGGGTGAACCGGCCGCAAGCTCTCCAGCCTGGTGGGCTGGGGGACGGGGAAGGGACACAGCTGGGAAGCGACTTTCAGGGGGTCACGATGGAGAAGCCTCGAGGCAGCTCTGGGACTGTGTGGGGCCATGGCCTTGATCCTCCCCCAGTGTGTCAACAGCGCAGTCCCCCTTTCTGCACTCTCTTAAATGTTAAGAGCCTGGGGAAGAGAGATTTTGCTTGCCCGCGGCAGGGCTCAGAGATCCTTTTCCTCCGTGTGTCTAGGCCACAAGGGGGGTGAGGTGGGAGCTGAACGAGGCCCCAGGGGTGGCTCAGCCCCTCAGGTTGGATTCACAGGAAAGAGAAGAGAAGGGTCAGGGAACAAGGGGAGGTGTTCTCACCTGCTTGCAGGACGTTCTAGCCGAACCCCGTGGCCTGATAGAAGCCATCACCGTTCTTGGGGCGCACGGTTCGGCCGAGCCGCGTGCCTGGGGAGCCATCTCGGATGCCTGCCTGTCGGGTGGGCTGCTGGCGCGTCCTGAGCACTGCTGCACAGCGTGTCTCTCCGGACCCTCCGGATGGCTCTAGCCCGCTCCGCACCTGCTCGCCTGGCCCTTTACCCCGACTGGAACACACAGCTCTCGACCCGAGCCCCAGTCACCTGGCGGGAGTCTGTCCCCCTCCCAGGGAGGAATCCGGCTTGCCCAGAGCCCTTCCTGGGGCCGCCCCATGTGTCTGTTAGCCAGGCCCGCCCCCACCTTTACTTAGGTTTCGGGGCAGTGCTCCGCGGGCTGTTGGTATTTAACAGGTGTTTGTCAGTTGGAACTGAATTCTGACGCTTGCTTTTCCTCTTTTCAGATCAAACCGGTGGTACATTGTGATATGAATGTGCCTTCCAGGTGGCAAACATTTCACCGTACATCCCGGCACGTTAAGTGAGTAAGGTCTTGTGGGTGAGAAATCACGATGGCTGTGGCTCCTAAAAGATAGTGTTCCAGCTAGACAGACTCACCAGCTAGACAGACTCACCATCACCCTCTTCCTCTCCCCCGCCCCCACCCCAGGACACCTGTATGATTCAGCCTTCCAGGTGCTACATATCCTTTCTTCTCTTGAACCTTGATTTTGGAAAAACAATCCAATCGCCTGCTGTCCAACAGTTCACATGGGGGTGCAAAGACAAGGGCTTCACACACACAATTTAATCTTAGGCTCTTATTTATTTATTTTTAAAGCTAGCCGTTGCAGCTGGTGGGTGTTGAAAGGAAACTTACGGGTTATTTCCCCACCCTGAGCTCTTACTGGCCAAGACCCGTGGGACGGCCGCAGGACGGGGATGGCAGGAGTCCCCATGCCCCCTGGAGCCACGGCGGACGCTAGGGGCCGAGGTGCCCGGGACAGTGTGTCCGGGATGAGACCACTCTCTGGGCCAGTCTGCCTTACATTTGGGGTTGTAGAAAGCACACAGTTGACTCAAACCCATCATTGGCTCAAATCCCGCCTTTCACGTTACTGTCTCTGTGACTGGCACACTCTGTGTCTCTGCACTGGGTCCTGGCTTGTAAAACAGGACTGATGATACACAGCGGCGTGTGCTGAGGGCTCCCTGGCGACGGGTCCACGGGCCCGCCCAGCGCCGGTCACGGAGCAGGCACTCTCCAAATCTTTCTTGTCCTGGATGTTACAGCATTTTATGATTAGAACCTCTGATGTGGAGATGGAGAGAGTACCCTCCCTTTTGCCATGTTCTGCTCCCAGGGGACAGAATTTCAGTGAGTTCCTACAGAAGTGTGGGCTCTGCGTGTCTGAAAGGCGCTAGCGGGGACGTCGGGTCCTGGCCGTTGTCAGCATCTGCTGCCTCCCTGACCCAGTGTCCTTTGTGCATGTGCCAACCAGTGAAGGGCTGGGGGCCGTCAGGTGGAAAGCCCCTGCTGGACTCCTCAGAGCCCAGACTGGGAGGCAGAAGGATGCAGGAAACATGACCTGTTAGTAGCCAAACTTGGCCCCTTTCAGGTCTCTTCAGAACCTTGACGATCATTTCCATAAAATACCCCTCCTTTCCATTGTGCCTTCTGTAAATCTGAGAGCTGTTTTGAAGCGATGAGAGGCACAGTATTTCCAAATTATGTGAAAGACATCTCTTTCTGAAGAATGTATAGAAATCTCAGGGAACAGTATTGGCTTATGGATTCTTCCTGGCAAAGAAGCATATCCCTAAAGCTACATTTTTTTTTTTTGACACGAGCCAAAACATGGGTGATTCTCACTTCCTTTGACGGACATTCTTTTTTTCTACTATGGACCATTTACCTTGCAGCATGTGCTCCATGCTTTAGATTGGTTTGCTAGAAATTCCACTAGATGGACCCAAATATCCATTCAAACGCAGTGTCTTTTCTACAAAGACCTGATCATGTTTGCTTGGAGACCTTGTAAGTATAAAAACAAGCAAACAAAATAGCTGTTGCGGGTTCCAGGGTCTTCAATGTTCCAGGGAGAAAGGGGTTTCTCCTTCTCACAGATGGGGAGCTGGGGTGGTGGGGAGCCGGGCTGGTGGGGTGGTGGGGGGTGGCTTGTTTGAGCACGTGCCGGATTTGGAGAGAGAGCCCGGTGCTCCCCTGACTGTCTGGGCCTCAGAATTGAGCTGGTCCAGACCACGTGCATTTGAAGTGTGGAGACTGAGGCTCGGATTTATGTCCTGCTTCTGCCACTAAGCGAAGCAGCGTCACCTGAGACCCATTGGGTCACTGTCATCACCATCATCAGCCCCTGACTAAGGTCCATTCCTAAGTCCATGTGCTATTTCCTATTTTTAAAAAATTTAAAATATTTCCTATTTTAATAATTTAAAATATGTTCTATTTAAAGTATTTCCTATTAAACTTTAATGAGCACCGTAGGGGGGTGCATTGAGTAGTAGTTTTATGCCTTTAACTTCTCTTACTTCAAATTACTTAAAAAAATTAACTACTTTTTGTGGCCAGAGTAACCTATGCCCATGGTAAATAAATACATAGCTTTGAAAGGTATGCGTTAAAAGTAAGCATTCCTCCCACTTTATATCCCTAGATCTGTAGTGACTTCCCTGGAGGCAACTGCTGCTAACGACTTCTGGAGGATCCTTATAGGACAGACTCACAGATGCAAGCGTATGGATCCTAAGATACTGTTGTGTATCCTCTTTTTTTTCACCACACAGCGTATCTTGGAGATGGTTCCTTATGAGCACATATGGATAAGCTGTGCTTTAAAAAACTGGCTACATAGTTTTCCAAAATTCGGATATGCCCTAATCTAACCATGCTGGGCTTTGGCCATGCGTCCAGGGGCTCCTGCCTGCCCATAACCTCTCCCTCGAAACTGTTCTTGGGTATTTAGGTGGGGTTGGTTGGCCATCCAGCTACCTGGAGTGCTGGGTGGCAGATGGACGGATGCTTGAATTGTGGATAGCAAGAAGGTCTAGTTCATTCTTCAGCTCAACCAGCAAACTTGGGGAGATGTGTTAAGTCCAGCACACCCTCTGAACTTGCAAGTTCCTAATTTATAAATTGGAGATAACATTTCTTTCCTTTCTTTGTCTTTAAAAATTAAAATATTCATATGGGTAGTTTTTCTCATTTTTACATTCTTATTATAAATAAATGTGGGAATCTAGAACACTGTAAAGAATAAAATCAAAATCCCTCATCCTTTTGTACTTTTACGATCTGAGGATCGTACTTGTAGCCTGAAGGACACTCACTTTTCATGTTCTCTTCGTAGCTTCTGTTGTGGTTTTTTTCCCCCAGCATTAATTATATGTGACCATTTCCCCCCTGTAAATACAAATCCTGCATAAACAATTTTAAACTGCTGCATAATTTGTTATTGTACGGCTGTGTCACAGTTTATTTAACCATTTCTCAGTACCTGGATATATAGGTGCTTTTCCTATTTTTGTTTCTATAAATAATCCTATGGGAAACGTCTTTATATATGAATCTGTTTCATTTCCATGGGTTGGATTTCACCAGTCAGATTTCCTCAGTCTATGTGACCAGCTCGCCCTTGAGGGAGAGTGTGACACTTTTATCAACAGCTCCAGTGTGTGTGTGTGTGGGGGGGGGGGGCGACACAATTCAGTTCATAAGGGTGCCTATTTCCCCACACTCAGGATAAGAGTGCATGTTAAGTATCTTTAAAAATTTAGACAAAAGTACAGCATGACCTTGTCTATTTTTTTTTTTAAAGGTTTTATTTATTTATTTGACAGAGACACAGTGAGAGAGGGAACACAAGCAGGCGGGTGGGAGAGGGAGAAGCAGGCTTCCCGCCGAGCAGGGAGCCCTATGCAGGGCTTGATCGCAGGACCCGGGATCATGACCTGAGCTGAAGGTAGATGCTTAACGACTGAGCCACCCAGGTGCCCAGCGTGACCTTGTTTAAACACTTCTCTTTTATTCCTAGTAGTAATCTATGTTTGGAAAGACTTTTGGAAAACATTTAGGAAAACCAAGCGATGGAAACATTATAGCAAATCTTTATTGTAGGAGTGCTATCACGTAAATGCATTGTCATATAACTTGCACAGAACCTTTTGTAGGGTTTATTTTGGGGCAATATTTTACATATAGAAGAAGGTGATCTCTGCATGGATTGGAAGCCCCTTGCCACAGAGCATTAGGAAAGAAAACCGATTCTTTGTATTTTGCACAAACGAATTAAAGTTTATATTTGCTCTGAAAGAAAAAGACGTATTCATCCAATTTTAAATTATTTACATTGTAGGAAAAACAACAACAATAAAACAACAGTAACCATAAATAATAACGTAAAAAATTGAAAACTAGAATTGTAAAATTGAGCTCCTTAATGTTAAATACTATTTATTACTTCTAGACTTACACCAGGTGGCAGGGCCTCATTCACAGTAGAACTTTGCACCGAGTGCTCTCCCCACGGCTGGCCCCCTGCCCGACACAGAAAAAAATAAAATAAACCCGCTGGGATCATGGTGAAGCTGCCTTAAGACTGCAAAAGTGAAATCAATGGTTTCTGTTATCTTTTTGGAGGATTGCACATTATTTCCTTTGGGACGCTATCTTGGCTCCGCGGGAAGGGAAAATAACTGCACTTTTAAAGGCAAAATTCTCCCTTTGTTTGCCAAATGGGCACAATTTTCTTCCATTTTACTCACCACAGTGGAAGCATATTATGTAAAAAGTGGAGTTGTGTCCTGGTCATCTGGGCATTTGATAGTCTACGAAAAGATGCCTCCCTGCAGTATTGCTCTGTCCCCAGGCTTTCAGCATTGAGCTGCTTGGTGACGGTCCTCGTGGGTCAGGCTGTGTGTGTGAGGGCCGCCTGGTCCATCGCATGCAGCTTATAGTTCTGGAATTAGAGGGCTCTCTTTGAATTTCCAATGTTTCCCCTCAAGTGTAAGGCACTAATGAACGCTTTTTTTTTTTATTCTTACAGTGTTTTCACAAATGGAAGACTATTTATCCCACCTGTAAAAATTATCATACCCAAATTCAGTCTGATGGAATGGAATAGTGTGCTGGCCATGATTGGGGAGAAAGTCTTCCCTCTAGGAGGCGTGCGAAAGTAAGGCTCTGTCACCTGGGGGAGACCGGGTCACAGCGTGGGAATGTCCTCTCTGGACCAGCAAGGCCTCCAACCCTACATCATTAACTCTGATTTTAATTCTTTGGAACAGACAATATTTACTGTCTTTTTACCATACTTATTTTTATTTTTATTTATTTATTTATTTAAAAGATTTTATTTATTTATTAGAGGTAGAGAGCACAAGCAGGGGAGGGGCAGGCAGAGGGAGAAGCAGGCTTCCCACTGAGCAGGGAACCCGATGTGGGACTCGATCCCAGGACCCTGGGACCATGACCTGAGCCGAAGGCAGACGCTTAATAACTGAGCCACCCAGGTGCACCCCCCCGTACTTATTTTTAACCAATTTGTTTCATTTTTCATTCAACACAGTTTATTGAACATCTGCCATGTGCTAGGTGTGGTGAATGGGTGAATGAGGACATGGGGATGGGGAGAGGTGGGGTGGACAGAGGTGGGGTGGACAGAGGGGGGACAGAGGTGAGGTGACTAGGGGGATGGGGGGAGGCGGGGTAGCCATGGCTGGTTGTGGGAGTGAATCCCGAGACAGGTTGGTGGACTTAGACCACGGGCCTGGTGTGGATCAGTGGACCACAAGGAGGGAGCTGTGGGAGCAGCCAGGCTAGCAGGCTGCAGAAAGAAAGGTTAAGGCTTCAATATTGGGAACACTGCTAGGGATGAGAAGGCCCAAAATCTTGCGTGGGAGTGGGCTGAGAAAGTGTAGGGAAGACACAAACTTTCAGAGTTGAAAAGGCAGAGATGTGGAATGATGCTGAGTGTTGGAAGTATCATCTTTATGGACAGTGATGGTCCCCAGGTGGTAGGCATTGGGGTAGAAGAGCCAAAACATCTATTACTCCTATTTCACTTGCTGTCAGTTATCTCTCTTGGGGGGTAAATTCAAATGTAAACGATTGATTTACAATCAACAATTGTGGCACCAATGATGAAGACTGGGCCTATCTTGTGAGCGGGACATCAGCTGTTGGGCACGTAGAGCCGTGGGGTAGTCGTTAACCTAGTTAAGGTGGTGAGTCACCACGTGACCCTACACGTGCTGGGGAAGTCAGAGGGTACCTAAAAGTCAGTACTGTGGGTGCCCAGATGATTCCAGAACGCAGTTATAAATATCAGTGTGTTACTCTCAAACAAAGAGCCCATCATTGTGTGGAGCAGACTGACTTGTGTGAGCTTTTGGAAGGAGCCGGAAGCAGTGGTAGAATTAATCACACATATCACATGTGAAATGGCAGAGGCGAAGCAGGCAAGGAAACAGGATGTTTGGTGGGAAAATAGGACATTAGATTAATAAGCTTTTGATTTTTTCTAATCAATCGATCTAATCAACCAATTCTTTATGGTTGAATTCAGAAAAGGTGCAGAGCTTAGGAATGAAAGAAATGCTGGAAGTACAAAGGGTAAGTTTATTTGTTCTCATCACTGCGTGAAAAGAACACTTAACCTGAGAACAGACATTCAAGCAAACATACAAGCAATGACTCTCTTCCTTGCAAGGCTCCCGTTGCTGGAGGAAGACCTGAAGCTCTTTCGGTGTGTCTGGGACATTTGACTTGAGCTTTTCCAGGGCCCTTTTTTCCTCCAGCTCCGGCACTGTTGAGAGCTCATTCCCTGCATCCACCTCCCTCCACCTGAGCTGTCAGCTCATGCATCCCCTTCCTTGTTTCTGCTGATGGAGCCAAGATTCTCCTGGGCCCCAGAATCAAACCCAGACTCCATCTCCTCCAGCTCCTTGGCCTCCCGCTCAACAACCCCGTCACAGTGCTTGTGATCCACAATTTGAATTTTGGATTATCCCAAGTAGGATTTCTTTGATCTAACTTTTTTTTAATGACAACCCAAACTGTGCCGAGGTACGTGGTCACCCTGCTCCACGTGATGCCTCGTGGCGTCTCCTGGAGTTGCTTTTCCTTTCATTTAGCTCCTCCCTGTAGAGGTGCTCTCGGTGTGAGTCAGTGCAACGGTATTTTAGCGGGCCTTCCCATTTCCATGCTAGCTTCAAAGTTCTTTCAGATTTTGAAAACATCACTTCCTTGTGTTGGGCCGTCGGTGCGGCTCTGACCCCTTTGCTCCCTGCTCCTCCGGGGAGAGCCCTTCTGGACGCTCGTGTGCATTCCTGGATGTCTCCCTAATGTGCCCACATGTGAGTTTTCTGGTGGTCTCTCGTTTTTGACGCCTATTGACCCAATTTGAGGTCCTCCCTCTTTCTTTAATCCTGTGAAATGCATCTTCATTATTCCTATACATTTTTCTCCCTTTCTACATTTAGGTTTTTTTTGGATTCTTACTTTTGGGCTGTTGGCACGCCTCCTCCTCCTCCTTTCCCGGCTTTTCTCTTATACATGTTGTTTCTCATGCCGCGTGCCTCTGGGAGACCCTGTCAGTTTTGTCCTCCCAGCAGCGGCTCGAGCCATGTCTGTACCTCTTCTGCTGGGCGCCTCGTCTCCATGACTCAGTATTCACATCTGTATTTTTGCTTGTTTCTTCTTTACGCTTTCTTGTTGTTTCACATTGGTAATTTCTCCCCGTATTTCATTTACAGTATTTTTCATGTTTGTATTAAATTCTTGGTCCATCTGCTCCAACACTTCTGCTTCTGGGGGCTGCGCCAAACGCTCCGTGGTGGAGCCTCGACGGCCAGCGCCAGAGGAGGGGACACCGTCCTCCAGCCCGCACGGCCTTGCTGCCCCTCGGTCGCATCTGCCTCCCTCCCCCCTTGCCTGCTGCCGGCCTCTGTGCCTCCCGACTTACCCCTGGGGATGCTTGCACTAGCTGTTTGGGTCCTCCAGGGTGGTGACGCACCGAGTGTCCCAGGGCAGGGGCCACGGCAGGAGGGGAACAGAGTTCCCAGCGTTGTGCTCCTTGTCGCGGCCACCTGCTGCCACGTGGCTCTCCGGGGGCTTCTCCCTGTGGTCGCCTGTCCGGAAGGTCTTCTCGTTGCTCCAGGGCTGGTCTAAGGTGGCCGTTCTCACGGGGCTCCCAGAGCAGCGGCGGCAGCGGCGGGGTAAGCTGGGCACTTGTTAGACATGAGTGTTCCGGCCTCATCCTAGGCTCACGGAACCGGAGGCCCTAAGGGCGGGGCCCGGCTCTCTGCGCATCAGCAAGCCTTCCAGGTGGTTCTGGCGCTAAGGTTTGAGAAGGACTGACGGCGGGGGAGAACGGTTCGGTGGCTTTGACCTCCTCAGCGTGCCCTTCTCCTCTTCCCAGTCTGGAGATCGCTGCTCTGACTCCCGATGGCCTTGCACACCCTTGTTGTGGCAGCCCGAGCCTCCTGTCGCAGGCCGGGCTCCTTTCTCCGGCAGCTGCGTCGACGTGGTGCGTCCACGACGGTCTGCTGACTGTTGCTGGCACCTCGCTCTTCTCTGCTCTCCCATGGCAGTCTCCCATCACTGGTGAACTCAATGATCAATTCCTCTCCCTAGAATATTCCAGGCTCCAGAATTCTCTGTGCAAGTTGTGTGTGTGCCTTTCCCCTTCAGTGACAGTCAACCCCTGGCATTCTGGCCTTTGGCCCAGGCCCCTCCTGCTACCCCAGATGGCTTTACCCATCTTCCCATGAGGAAACCTCCCACCCTCCTCACCCCATGGCTTGTCCCCGCCTCTGTGAGGCCTACAGTTGAGTCTGGTTTTCCTCCTCTTGGAAGTCTGGATCTTTGCCCTTCGCTGGTCATATTTGGTTTATAGGTTTGTGTACAAACCCTGACTTTGGGGGTAGCAGTGACTTCCTTACTCATAGTTATATCCAACACAGTGCCCACCTCGTCCAGTGCATAGAGATGCTCAACACTGAGTGAATTGAATCATTTCTTACATGAATGAATGAGTGAATGAATACTTGCCAAAAAAAGAGTACAGAATAAAAGGGAGACAAATATTAGTCTTTTGGTGCTTATAAAAAGGCATATTATTTGCTAATAAAATACCACTCTGTTTTCCAGGTATTGTTATAACAATATAAGCCAATTTGTATTAATTTTTACTGTTATTAAAATTAATTGAACACCAACCAAGAGCTTAAAATGTTCTCAAGGGCCTCTGAGTACTTGTACATAATTAAAAATATACTTTAATTAAGAAACCTAAAAATGGAAAACAAGCCCAACCTTGGAAGGGCAGCTCCGATGGGGTTTAATTAGCCCATTTGGATTACGCTTTCCTACGCTTTCAGTGCGCGCCGGTAGCCCACATCCTGGTCATATTGTCTGCAGAAATGCCCCCAGCCCTGAGGTCACTGCTTGAAGTCTCCAGCCGCTTCTTGCTCTGTTCACAGATTATTTACCATGAACGGGCATCTCTTGGACAACTCAAAGGATCTGCAAGACAACCACTTCTATGTTGCCGCAGGACTGGAGACCTTCAAATATTTCCCTTACTGGAAATCCTCCAAGGTGCCCAGTGAGGTCCAACAGTGAGCACATTTCTTACCTTTCCCTCCCGAGTTGGTAGAGTTTGCCTTTTCCCCCAGTATCGCCCCCAAGTACAGCCTGTTCAGCTCTTGGCTGTTTTTCTGGAGTGAAACTTGATATTCTCATTTTATATAGGACACAGTTTTGGATTTTCACAGTGAGGCATGAGGACCCCTGTTGTGTGATGTTGTCACAAGGACAGTGAGCCCTTGTGTTGAGCGAACTGCCGGTGGGGGGACACTGGGAGTCTCAGACAGAAAGGGCCTCAGCCTGCAAAACACATTGGCCCCGGGACACAGTCGTGGTAGCCCAGCCTCCATCCAGCGCCTCGTTCTGTTTTCTTCCTTTGGCCGGCTTCCCCTGACCTGGACTCCGGAGTTGGTGTGGGGTGGCGGGCCCTACTGATGAAACCAGTGGTGATGGTTATAGTGGATCCTGGCCCAGGCTAACGGGCTGCACCACGGTGTGTGTATTTGTGCACTTGCGGGAACGTCTACAAGGAAGATGAAAGCATTGGTGGAGTCCCCCTCCCGTCCAGAAAACTAGAAGGTTGGCTGTCCCTTCCTGGGGCAGTTTGCTCACTCTCCTGCTTGCCATCTGAATTTGGCCAAGTTCTTGTGATTAGTGCATAATGCTCTCCTGTGGGCTCCTGCCTGAGGGACGCCCAGTGGCTTTACTGTGAAGAACAGCCCAGCATTGGGCCCTGACCTGCTTGCCCAGAGTCCTGCACGGATGCTCACATAGACAGGTGTGGACTCTGTCCATCTGCAGTTCTCACCATTCAAGGACCTTGAAGTCCCCTGATGAGGTGGTCTGACTTACGTTCCCAGGGCACAATTGCACTTGATGCTTCCTTAGAGGGACTTTGGTGGTTATTAGTCTGGGGCCCTCAGCAGCTGCAGCTCCTAATGGGCTCCTGTGTGTCCATACTGGGTGTCCAGGTTCAGTGGTGGGCCAGGGTCAGGAAGGAGGTGACCTGCAAGACTGTGGAGTTCAGCGGTATGTACTGATCCAAATCCTTGATTTTTGTCCCAGATTAAAGCCCCGGTATTAGGGCGGAGTCTGATTTCTTTGCCTCTGGGTCCTGTGGGATGACAGGATGGGGCGTGGGATGACAGGCAGACCGCCTTGGATATGCCTGCCAGCAGACTGTGAGCCCCGGGGGACTGTGCCCTGCCAGCCACGCCCTTTGTCACCTGCCCTGGAAGGCGGGGCTCTGCTCCTCCCTATTTTGGTACTTGGGTGTCAGGCGCCTCCCTGCAATGTACACGTAGCCTTCCTTCCAGGAGGCTGTGGGACGCGGTGTGTGACTCGTACCCAGTCCCCGTTCCTGCCCTGAGGGAGCTCCTGATTTCCAGGGCTGGCTGGGAGGAGCGGTTTCCTGCTGATGGTGGGATTTTGCAGCCTTGACCGCTCAGCCCCATGGCTGTGTTTGAACTACGTGCAGTCATAGCAACTATGTGAGGGCCTGTCAGGGACCTTGCCTGCAGCTGCTTCTCCACCACGCTTCTCATGGTCATTATCTTGAGCAAAGAAAAAGAGGTGTCAGTGTTCGTCAGATGGTTTCACCTGCATGCACCCCATAAGTTCCCTGGCCCAGAGCCTGGGAAGCTGAGACACCTCCCGGGAGGTATCTGTTTGCACTCACCTGCTGTTAGGGTTTCTACTTTGAGGCAGAGAATGGCTTCTTTTGTCCTGTCCATAGACAATGATCCCACAGCCGATGGTTAGATTGGGGTCCTGCCACATGCCTGGCAAGCAGGGCTATTTCCTGATTTTATCCACTTGCTAATTCATTGCTGATTGTCCTAACTGCATGGTGGGTAGAAATACCTTAGGGGCTGTTGAGCTGAGATGCACGGCCCTCTCTGCTCCCGTGTCCCCTGCTCCCCACACGAGCCCCCTGGCTCTCCATGTGTTTTGTTTTTCCCTGTCACCTGTTCATGTGTTGAACCCTGAACCGGGTCTATTGGTTGCTTAAATACCTTTCTCCCTCACCAAAGAGGAAACGAGTCCACAGAGTTGCTAAGAGACTGAAGCTGTTCCCCACCCACGACGTGGACCCGGGAGGTGCCCTTCTGCTGGAGAGCGGGGTGCCAGAGCGTTCCGCCCCATGTGTAGCACCAGGGGGTTCAGCCCCCATGCAGGAGAATTAGGAGCAGGGTGTGCATCCCGGGCCGCATCAGAGCAAAAGGTGGCAGTTAGACAAGGGGTCTGTCAGTGGTGGGAGGAGGCTGGGCTGGGTTTTGGATGGGCTTGGAGTCTCTGTTCTTCCACTGGTCAGGGTGCGGCATTGACTAAACCCTCATGTCCCCGAGCCGTGCTTCCTCTCCAGCCCAGGGAGAGCAGGACGCATGTACCACGGGTTCCTGTGAGAGTTGCATGAAAAACCCGTGTTTGTGTGAGTGACTGTCAACTGCCCGAAACCTCAGATGTGTTAGGATGTCCCCCCACGACCGTATACAAGCTTCAGGGCAGAAGGTGCCTGTAAACATGGTGCCACTCACCCTGATAGAAATGGAAATCCATTGGACTTTCCAAGGTCTCGAGGAAGGAGACTGAACCAACCTCAGTGGGGGCCCCTTCCGTTCTGAGGCGGGGAAATGCCGTTGATGTGAGCTCGTGATGAAGGGGGTACTGGATGGGCCTTCTGCGGGGCCTTGCCCTCCTGAAAGCCAAGGCTGCAGCCTACACTTTTAGAAAGATGTTTTTTGGCTGACTTTTACAGATTTATAGTTGACTCTTTTGTCTTTCAGAAAGTATGCAGACATCGAGAAATACTCACGAAGAAAGAAAAAAGTAAGTCCTTTTCGGGGTGCCTGGGTGGCTCGGTTGGGCGTCTGACTCTTGATTTCGGCTCAGGTCATGGTCTCTTGGGATCGAGCCCCATGTTGGGCTCCGTGCTGAGTGTGGAACCTGCCTGGGATTCTCTCTCTCCCTCTGCCCCTGACTGCTCACGCTCTCTCTCTCTAAAAAAACCCCAGTAAGTCCTTTTCACACAGTGAAGGTGAGAACGGTGCTTGGGGACACGTGACAAGGACGCCCCCAGGCCAGCCCCGGCGGTGGGGCCTGGAGCTTCCGGGCTGTCTGTGCAGCCACGAGACGTGGCTCAGAGCGTAGGGACAGACAGGAGGGAGAGGGGCCAAGCCTGGTGTGGCCGCCCTGGGCCTGGGGGCAGCAGGGAGGGGGCACGTCAGGTGCAGAGGTGGGAAGCGCTCACTGTGTATGTGCTTATCTGCATGCAGTGTGACACAGACAGCATGAGAAGAGCGGCCAGCAAGTGTCAGGATCCGAGCCTGGGAAGGCAGGCAGAAGCCAGATCTTGGCAGCCATACGGGTCTTACCGCCCGTGTGTGTGATGACCGCATACCCCCACCCATCTTATAAAAACGCTGTTTCAGTGGCTCCCTGACATTACTATTCATTCAGGAAAGCTGCTGAGCGCCTACTCTCTGCCCGTCCCCAGCTTTTAGCCCCTTTGCTCAGGCACCTCCCTCCGGAGGCTCATCAGCTGCGTATTGACCCCCCCCCCCCCCCCACGTATTGACCTATTCTTTCCCAACATCTCACGGCCAGCCCTCAACGTGGCTTTTCTCCTGGTGCAGTTCAGATTTCGTAACTGCCATCTTAGCCACTGTCTTGGAAATACTTTGGCTTCCTTACCCTCTGAACCACCCCGGTATTTGCCTGGCAAGAGTCCAGCCCCTTGCCTGTCCACACTTGCACTGAAGGAGCTCAGTGTCGCTGGAGGTAATGACACAGCTGACCTGACTCTTTACCCTGAGTTCACAACTGCAGTCCTCATCCTACCACCTTCACTGAAAAAACCCTACTGCTAAAAAATGCTCTTCGGAATACACTTTGCTCAATTTTGTGAGGGATTTTTGCATGTCTATTCATAATGAGATTCGTCTCCAGTGCTGCTTCTTCATGTGGTCCTTGTCTGGCTTTGGCGTCAAGGTTTTTCTGAATTGACTCTGGTTATTTTGGTAACTTCCTGAGCTGAATGATCATCTTATTTATTTTCAGTTTTCTTTCTCTATGGATTGTCTTTAGTATTAAGTATTTGTTGGGTGAATGAGTGAACGAGAATCGTCAAGAACACAGAACCAATAGACACGATTCTGCCCTAAGGATGAGCTTCATCGCATGTGATCGGACGACACAGACTTATTTCATGATAAAACGTTTGTGTGAATGAGTCTCATGCATAGGGTGATGGTTTGCAGGAAAGGGTAATCGACACATGGAGATCCACAAATGGGGCACAGGTCCTAACGTGGCTCAGAGAAGGGGGCAGATGTTCCAGGTGGAGAAGGAGCCGACATGGATGTACATAGTTTTCTCAGCTGTGGGCGCTGAGTTTGAATGTTGAAACAGCCTGAGTGGTACAACCTTGGAATCCCATATTTTAATGGTGTGGGAAGCCTCTGAGCACAGAGAACGGAGCCAGGAGTCCGAGGTCATTTTCTTATGTCCTCATTTCATTATGTTGTTCTGACTCTGGGTCCTGATAGGTAGGGATAGTGTTTTCTTTTCCTTTTATTAAATATTTGTTCTATTTGGTCTAAAATTTGGGACATGTTTGTTCTGATATCACCTATAGTTCTTTCTCTTCTCTTTTGGAAAGTGATCACTGGGAAGTTAACAGGTTTTAAGGATGATACATAACATTAAGAATCTTTAAACGGAATCATCACAAACATGCATACCCTGCAATGCAAATAAAGAGTGTTATTTTAGAAAAAATAAATCTATGATTGAAAATATTCCATGATGTATGACAAGGCATGTAGCAACAGAGCAAACACATTTTATTCCAGAAAAAATGGGAATTCCTAAAAGAATACAACAGGTATTGATTTTAACAAAGGTTGATGTAAAATCTCTGTGTTTGTTGTGTTAATGCCTGTCAAGGTATTTTACCTTATTCATTGCTCCCCGTGTGGAGGTCTACATGGTATGTTGAGCTGAGAATTCAGTACTTACAAACCTTTGCCCCATGTGAAGAACAGGTGCATTTTTGAGGATGAAAACTAGCCCAGGCTTCTCTGGCTGCATGAGGCTGGGTTTTATTTTATTTTAATTTGTTTTGTTTGGTTTTATTTTATTTTCTGAGGCTGGGTTTTAGAATTAGTCACAGCAACCATATTATGGTAAGTACGATTGCTTCTTTATGTGTGTGTGCTAGGCTTTCCACGTCTCTCTTACTAAACCTCTTTGATTTGTTTTCTGTGGGAAGTGGGGTGCCTCCTACATAGATGGCCTCTGACTTCTGCTGTTAGCGGTCATGCGTGGTTTCGCTGTCGTCACGGTGAGCCCGTCTCTTCAGCTGAGGTGTGTGCATGGTTGGCATGCTACACGTGTTGAGCGTCATTGCTGCAAACGTCCTCAAGATGATGTTGATATGATTCAGAATCGAAGTGAAAAATTATATTCCCAGAAAGGTACAAAGAACAGCAATTTTATGCCAGTGGAGTACATTCTTTAATTCTTTATATTTTTCCAAAGGAACAACCAACTCTTTTATGAACCTGAGAAAGGAAGTTACCGTGTGCAGCTGAAAATACAGGCTCAGTAATCTATTACAGTGTAACGAGCCATGACCTAGGGGGTTAACACAGCGATGTTTTATTATTTGTCTATGTCCTGCGTGTTGGCTGGGTGGGTCTTGGGCCAGTTGCACCAGGCTTCCTTACAGGCTGCGTTTAGCCGCAGGGGTTGCTGGGCTGCAAGGTCTAGGCTGGCTTTAGGAGCACGTCTGGACGTTGGTGCTGGTCATCGTCCCCGTGGTTGCAAGGTTCCGGGAGGTAGAGAAAGAGACCCTCCCTTAGTGGAGGCATGCAGTCAAGATATGCACACCTCATCTGCATCCAGAGAGGGGGTTTGGTGGCCAGGAAGCACTCTGCCACATTCGTCCACCACGTCTTATTACTGAGGCAGATGCAGAAGGCTTGCTTCCCGTGCTCCAGGCAAGAAAGCACCAGCCTCGAAATGTGCAGAGCAGCTTGGAAGAAAATTCCAGAGATCATAGTGGTGCACTCTGTCCACACTGCCTGGCAAAGCACAGACATACTCAGCTCCAACGCAGAAATGGCTCAAAAGAGCCCGACTCTGGGTGTAGGATCTTGAGAGGAGTCGAGCAATTTATTTCTGTGGCCTTGTTCTCTTGCTTTACATCCAGATGTGCTATGTGATAAAAATCTGTGCCTAAAAGTTCTGAAAGGGCTGTTTCAGTAGAAAACAGAACTTCCAGGTAACAGGGAAGCCGTGTGACATAGTTTAGCTGGTAGTTTGCTTTGTTTCTTAGCGACATGTAAAATAACCACGTGTCTTATGATTCATGGCATTTGATTCCATGAAATGAGAAGAAATATAATGGCCAGGAGCACAGATATCTGGGTGACTGTGGATGTTGGAGAAGCCGCTGGGGCTCCAGGTGTCCATTAACTTGAGCCGTGACTGTTGAGTCCTAGGAAATTAACTGAGTGAACCTATTCTTATTTCGTTAGCTGAGATTCAGTTTTCAGCAACTCATTTACTGTGATTTTGGATCTATTACTTTCCAAGGAAGTGAGGCCAATTTAATAAATGTTTAAAACTGCTTTCCTATATTAAAATGAATATTTTAATGTGCAAGCCTCTGTAAAATGTCAGTAAATAATTAATAAGCATTGTATTTATATCACATCCACAACCAGAATGTTAATATTACCTACTTCTCTTTTGGGCATAGAGCGCAAATGTTGGTAGTGAACAGAAACGAACAGGAGATAAAACATTGACAAATTAAAGGCGCCTGTGTGTGCTTTTGTGTGCACACGGGTGTGAAACGGTCAGAGAGACGCACACCATGGGACACCCACACTTTAATGACCAGGACTGAACTGTAAAGTGCAGCGTGGAACAAGTGTGTTGGAGCTGACACTTGCAGCTAATAACATCAAGACCGTAGCAGTATCACACAATATCCAAGGCTGCCTTTGTGTCTCCTTCTAGTGGCCTGAAGAGGCAGCAGTCAGGTTCAAATGTCAGCTAATGTTCCACTTTATTAATGCTTGGCATAGGGGCTGGTTCTCTGATGGCGGACCCTGGCCCACTTGGAAGCAGGACATTCACTCCGGAAGCTGGTGGGAGGTCTTCAGCGTGTAGCGCTGGCTTTCCTCCTGGGAGCGGCCCGACTCCGAACTCAGCTAGGTGGTTGCTGTTCCTCCACTAGACAAACTCTCTACTTCATCCACATTACCTTGGGGGGCTGCATTTCATGTGCCTGAGCAAGACTATCTGTTACAACAGCGTTGAAGTTCGGCTAGATCGAATGAAATAGGCTCCAGAGAAAAATGATAGTCCCCACAGCACTGCAGAGAAATGAACACAGTGTGCCTCGGGTATGTTTCCTGAGAATGTTTTTAATGGGGGAAAAGATTAATGAAATGGAAAAGCAGCACCTGACACCTTTGTAGGGCACTCGCGTTGATTTCGGACTCGGGACTCAGGGCAGGGAGGAGTGGGGACAGCAGTGATGCCTAGACATTTCCTTGTGTGGGGAAGCACAGATTCTCTGTTTTCCAGCTCAATCTGTTGTGTCTGAGAAACGCTGTAAATCTGTGTGGCTCTGACAATGAGAGGCACGCAGTATCCACTGCATGGCAAATGTTGTGTAAAGGTGAAGGCGGCCCCGTCCTGCCCTTGGGGAACACAGGCCAGTGGGGAGCTGGTGGGCAGAAGCTGCAGGTGCATGGCCGTGGGGCTGGGAGTGTGGACGAGGGCTCCTCTGTGTGGGACACGGTGACATAGGAGCAGGACCAGCACCTGAGGAGGTGGCGGCTCTGGAGAAACACCTGGGGTGTCCCAGGCAGGTTGGGACAGCAGGGCGTGTAGAGGTCACCTCACGGGTGTGGGAAGGCAGGCTGGGCCAACGGTGTAGCCGACCCTGCACCTCCCATTCCTTGCACTCCGGCAACCCTTCCCCGGTCTTTCTCTTTTAAGATTCCATTTATTCATTTGAGAGAGAGAGCCCATGAGCAGGGGGGAGAGGCAGAGGCAGAGGGAGAAGCAGGCTTCCTGTTGAACAGAGAGCCCGACGCGGGGCTTGATCCCAGGACCCTGGGATCATGACCTGAGCTGAAGGCAGATGCTTAACCCACTGAGCCACCCATGCACCCCAACCCTTCCCCTGTCTTTGTCCTATTCTTCTTTTCCTCCTTTCCCCCACATCTTCTTACGCAGTTCAAGAGATCAGCAAAGATTTTCTAAGCAACTGTTGGGATTACTTCATTGGGCATAGGTCTGTGTTGGGAGGTCACTGTTTGCTTGGACCCAGGAATGCAAAGGGCAGGGCCTGTGTTCTGGTGATGACATGCAGGTGTTCCAGGAATGTGGCATAGGGACTCTAAGCTCAGCTTGCCCTGGGATTGGAAGGCAGGGAGGAAGGGCATCGCAGGTGGAGATGAGCTAGAAGGTGGGCAAAGCCTGAGCAGGGAATAGACTGGGAATGTAGGCGGGCTTAGACTGAAAGGTCACAGCGCTGAGCTGAGGCACTTGGACACCATCCTCAAGTTGTGACAGCTCCTGTGAGCATCTGAAAGGCACAGGGGGATGAGATTCATACCAGCACCATTCACTTACTCACTGGGCAAGTATTTACTGAGAGCTTTCTCTGTGCTGCCCGGCTCCGGGCTCTGGGAATTCATCATTAGACAAACATCTCTGGCCCCATGGAGCTTCCAGCATTCTAGTGGTGAGACATAAGCAATAACCATCCTAAATAAGTCACCACACATGGAGGTTGCCCTCAGTGCTGGGGGCACGGGATGAAGGGGAAGAAGAGAAATGGGTGTGCAGGTGAACAAGGTCAGGCTGTCCTCGAGGAGACAGACGGCCCCAAACCACGGCTCAGGCTCAGATTGACGAGAAGCCAAACCAGCACAGCTCTGGGTTTCACTGGATGTCGTAGAAATAAGGAGCTTGTAGAAACTCGCGTTCCCATCAGGTACATTGGTAAGGTATGAGATTAAACAATGAAATCAATTTATTGAACTTACGGGTGCTCTTCATCTGCCGTCTCGCCGGCCCGAAGCTCTGTGTGGGCCCCTTCCAGGTCGGTGTGGACCAGCTCATCTCCTCGTGGCGGGCCGGTGGCCGGTGGCCAGGCTGCAACGGTCTTGGCTTTTGCTGTGTGCTTTGCTCTGCACCAGGGTTGCTTTGTGTCCTTGTGAGGAGGGTGGGACTCTTCCTGTGTCACTGTCCTACGGCTAGTACTTCAGAGGTAACAGTAAATACAGAGTGTCTTGTCGTAGAGGCTGAGGATGGGGAAAATGGTTGCAAGAAATAGATGAATCCCAACCCCCAGCTGCCCCCAAAACACAAACAGCGCGCACTGTGTTTGGTTTCTAAGACCAGTTTTGCCAAGATCTGTTTCCTTTTTTTTTTTTTTTTAAGATTTTATTTATTTATTTTTTGAGAGAGAGAATGAGAGACAGAGAGCAGGAGAGGGAGGAGGGTCAGAGGGAGAAGCAGACTCCCTGCCGAGCAGGGAGCCCGATGCGGGACTCGATCCCAGGACTCCAGCATCATGACCTGAGCCGAAGGCAGTCACTTAACCAACTGAGCCACCCAGGCGCCCCCCAAGATCTGTTCCCTATACGTATGAGCATGATTTCAACTTTTAGGAAAGCCCGTTGAAGTAGGTAGAAAGATTTCACTTGGTTCTTGTATTTGGTTGCGGGATTATTTTATGCACTTTAATTTCTGCAAGGATAAAACAGTCGGTCGTTTGCCTCATAAATATACTGATGTTATAGGGAGGTGCCATAGAGAGCTCAGGAGAAATCTTGATTTATATAGTTCTGCCTGTGTTCAGTAAAGACAGAAAACAGGAAAACTGGAAAGGTGGTTTGTATTATGAAGACAGTTTTTGGGACGGAGCTGGGGTGATGCTCAGAATTAGCTCATCTTCCACTGTGATCCCCTCCTGCTCGGTCATTACTGTCTGCAGATTTTTTTTTTGGACCATCTGAGTTTCCCTTTATCTCAGTCCAAAACAAACCTACCACATGTTTAATATCCTTTTATCAGAGATGCTGTGCCTTGCTCAGAGGTTCCAGTGGGAATAGTTTTGTAGGTGTTGAAAACAGTGATTTTGGGGGCACCTTGGTGGCTCAGTTGTTAAGTGTCTGCCTTCGGCTTGGGTCATAATCCCAGGGTCCTGGAATTCAGCCCCTCATCAGTCGTATGATAGCTTCCCTGCTCGGCGGGAAGCCTGCTTCTCCCTCTCCCCCTCCCTCTGCTTGTGTTCCCTCTCTCCCTGTGTCTCTCTCTGTCAAATAAATAAATAAAATCTTAAAAAAAAAAAAAAGACTCATGGTACACTGCTGTTCCTCACATACTTTTTATTCTTAATTTGTACCTTAGGAGGATTCCAAAGGAAAAGAACCTCATAAATACGACAACATTCCCCATAAGGAACAGGATTCTGTTTTTTATGCCAAAGAGGGAAAGAAGAAAATGCTAGTAGAACCTTTAATGCAAAGCGGCGCAGGTAATGTGAATTTCATTTGGCTGTGGGCATTAAAGTGCTACCATTTGAAGAATGTGTTTTTTTTTCCCTTCCGGGCCAGTTTCATACTGCAAAGATATGGCTTGTAACTGTCTGATTTTAAAACTTCACTAGTGACAATCTGATTTATTAATGAGACATTCAGCTCCAGGGGCCGTGGTAGTGAGAGGAGAGAAACAAAATCCTAGTGATGAAGGCAATGGGCTTCTCCACCGAGGAAGCCCTCCCAGATCGATGCAGGAATTCTATCCTCTCTGTGAACATCTGGGTGGGCGTGCTCTCCCCTGAGGACCGGTGACACAGCAAACAACCTGTGAACAAATCAGCCTTTGGAGGAAAACATGAAACTCAAATCCACCTGAACTGTTTGGGTTTACTTTTTTTTTTCTTTAATAGAAAAAGTAGCATTTTTTTTATTATGTTATGTCAATCACCATACATTACATCATTAGCTTTTGATGTAGTGTTCCATGATTCATTGTTTGTGTATAACACCCAATGCTCCATTCAGTACATGCCCTCTTTAATACCCATCATCAGGCTAACCCATCCTCCCACCCCCCTCCCCTCTAGAACCCTCAGTCTGTTTCTCAGAGTCCATAGTCTCTCATGGTTCATCTCCCCCTCCCATTTCCCCCCCTTCATTTTCCCCTTCCTGCTATCTTCTTCTTCTTTTTTTTAACATATAATGTATTATTTGTTTCAGAGGTACAGGTCTGTGATTCAACAGTCTTGCACAATTCACAGTGCTCACCAAGGCACATACCCTCCCCAGTGTCTATCACCCAGCCACCCCATCCCTCTCACCCCCCACCACTCCAGCAACCCTCAGTTTGTTTCCTGAGATTAAGAATTCCTCATATCAGTGAGGTCATATGATATATGTATTTCTCTGATTGACTTATTTCGCTCAGCATAACACCCTCCAGTTCCATCCACGTCGTTGCAAATGGCAAGATCTCATTCCTTTTGATGGCTGTATAATATTCCATTGTGTATATATACCACTTCTTCTTTATCCATTCATCTGTCGATGGGCATCTTGGTTCTTTCCACAGTTTGGCTATTGTGGACATTGCTGCTATAAAAATTGGGATGCACGTACCCCTTCGGATCCCTACATTTGTATCTTTGGGGTGAATACCCAGTAATGCAATTGCTGGGTCGTATGATAGCTCTATTTTCAACTTTTTGAGGAACCTCCATACTGTTTTCCAGAGTGGCTGCACCAGCTTGCATTCCCACCAACAGTGTAGGAGGGTTCCCCTTTCTCCGCATCCCCTCCAACATCTGTCATTTCCTGACTTGTTAATTTTAGCCATTCTGACTGGTGTGAGGTGGTATCTCATTGAGGTTTTGATTTGGATTTCCCTGATGCTGAGCGATGTTGAGCACTTTTTCATGTGTCTGTTGGCCATTTGGATGTCTTCTTTGGAAAAATGTCTGTTCATGTCTTCTGCCCATTTCTTGATTGGGTCATTTGGGTGTTGAGTTTAAGAAGTTCTTTATAGATTTTGAATACTAGCCCTTGATCTGATATGTCATTTGCAAATATGTTCTCCCATTCCGTCGGTTGTCTTTTGGTTTTGTTGACTGTTTCTTTTGCTGTGCAATAGCTTTTTATCTTGATGAAGTCCCAATAGTTCATTTTTGCCCTTGCTTCCGTTGCCTTTGGCAATGTTTCTAGGAAGAAGTTGCTTCGGCTGAGGTCAAAGAGGTTGCTGCCTGTGTTCTCCTTTAGGATTTTGATGGACTCCTGTCTCACATTGAGGTCTTTCAACCATTTGGAGAATATATTTGTGTGTGGTGTAAGGAAATGGTCCAGTTTCATTCTTCTGCACGTGGCTGTCCAATTTTCCCAACACCATTTGTTGAAAAGACTGTCTTTTTTCCATTGGACATTCTTTCTTGCTTTGTCAAAGATTAGTTGACCATAGAGTTGAGGGTCCATTTCTCTGCTCTCTATTCTGTTCCATTGATCTATGTGTCTGTTTTTGTGCCAGG
The DNA here is from genome assembly GCF_011800145.1 of Mirounga leonina. Taxonomy (NCBI): domain Eukaryota; kingdom Metazoa; phylum Chordata; class Mammalia; order Carnivora; family Phocidae; genus Mirounga; species Mirounga leonina. The sequence continues at coordinate 2,235,424 of NW_023270274.1, forward strand.
ACCATACTGTCTTGATGATGAAAGCTTTGTAATAGAGCTGGAAGTCTGGAATCGTGATGCCGCCAGCTTTGCTTTTCTTTTTCAGCATTCCTCTGGCTATTTGGGGTCTTTTCTGGTTCCATACAAATTTTAGGATTATTTGTTCCATTTCTTTGAAAAAAGTGGATGGTATTTTGATAGAGATTGCATTGACTGTGTAGATTGCTCTAGGTAGCATTGACATCTTCACAATATTTGTTCTTCCAATCCATGAACATGGCACGGTTTTCCATTTCTTTGTGTCTTCAATTTCTTTCATGGGTATTTTATAGTTTTCTGTGTACAGATTCTTTGCCTCTTTGGTTAGATTTATTCCTAGGTATCTTATGGTTTTGGGTGCAATTGTAAATGGGATCGACTCCTTAATTTCTCTTTCTTCTGTCTTCTTGTTTGTGTATAGGAATGCCACTGATTTCTGTGCATTAATTTTATATCCTGTCACTTTACTGAATTCCTGTATGAGTTCTAGCAGTTTTGGGGTGGAGTCTTTGGGGTTTTCCACATAAAGTATCATCATCTGCAAAGAGTGAGAGTTTGACTTCTTCTTTGCCGATTTAGATGCCTTTGATTTCTTTTTGTTGTCTGATTGCTGTGGCTAGGACTTCTAATACTACGTTGAATAGCAGTGGTGATAGTGGACATCCCTGCCGTGTTCCTGACCTTAGGGGGAAAGCTCTCAGTTTTTCCCCATTGAGAATGATATTTGCTGTGGGTTTTTCATAGATGGCTTTTAAGATATTGAGGTATGTGCCCTCTATCCCTATACTCTGAAGAGTTTTGATCAAGAAAGGATGCTGTACTTTATCAAATGCTATTTCTGCATCTGTTGAGAGGCCCATATGGTTCTTGTTCTTTTATTAATGTATTGTATCAGATTGATTTGCGGATGTTGAACCAACCTTGCAGCCCAGGGATAAATCCCACTTGGTCGTGGTGAATAATCCTTTTAATGTACTGTTGGATCCTATTGGCTAGTATTTTGGTGAGAATGTTTGCATCCATGTTCATCAAGGATATTGGTCTGTAATTCTCCTTTTTGATGGGGTCTCTGGTTTTGGGATCAAGGTAATGGTGGCCTCATAAAATGAGATGGAAATTGTCCTTCCATTTCTATTTTTTGGAACAGTTTCAGAAGAATAGGTATTAATTCTTCTTGAAATGTTTGGTAGAATTCCCCTGGGAAGCCATCTGGCCCTGGGCTTTTGTTTGTTGGGAGATTTTTGATGACTGCTTCAATTTCCTTAGTGGTTATAGGTCTGTTCAGGTTTTCTATTTCATCCTGGTTCAGTTTGGGTAGTTGATACATCTCTAGGAATGCATCCATTTCTTCCAGATTATCTAATTTGCTGGCATATGGTTGCTCATAATATGTTCTTATAATTGTTTGTATTTCTTTGGTGTTGGTTGTGAGCTCTCCCTTTCATCCATGATTTTGTTGATTTGGGTCCTTTCTCTTTTCTTTTTGATGAATCTGGCCAAGGGACTATCAATTTTATTAATTCTTTCAAAGAACCAGCTCCTAGTTTCATTGATGTGTTCTACTATTCTTTTGGTTTCTATTTCATTGATTTCTGCTCTGATCTTTATTATTTCTCTTCTCCTGCTGGGTTTAGGCTTTATTTGCTGTTCTTTCTCCAGCTCCTTTAGGTGTAGGGTTAGGTTGTTTATTCGAGACCTTTCTTGTTTCTTGAGAAATGCTTGTATTGCTATATACTTTCCTCTTAGGACTGCCTTTGCTGTATCCCAAAGATTTTGAACAGTTGTGTTTTCATTTTGATTTGTTTCCATGAATTTTTTTTAATTCTTCTTTAATTTTCTGGTTGACCCATTCATTCTTTAGTAGGATGCTCTTTAGCCTCCATGTATTGGAGTTCTTTCTGACTTTCCTCTTGTGATTGAGTTCTAGTTTCAATGTACTGTGGTCTGAAAATATGCAGGGAATGATCCCAATCTTTTGGTACCGGTTGAGACCTGATTTATGACCTAGGATGTGATCTATTCTGGAGAATGTTCCATGGGCACTAGAGAAGATGTGTATTCCATTGCTTTGGGATGGAATGTTCTGAATATGTCTGTGAAGTCCATTTGGTCCAGTGTGTCATTTAAAGTCTTTATTTCCTTGTTGATCTTTTGCTTAGATGATCTGTCCATTTCAGTGAGGGGGGTGTTAAAGTCCCCCACTATTATTGTATTGTTGTCGATGTGTTTCTTTGATTTTGTTATTAATTGGCTAATATAATTGGCTTATCCCATGTTAGGGGCATAGATATTTACAATTGTTAGATCTTCTTGTTGGATAGACCCTTTAAGTAGGATATAGTGTCCTTCCTCATCTCTTATTATAGTCTTTGGTTTAAAATCTAATTTGTCTGATATAAGGATTGCCACCCCAGCTTTCTTTTGGTGTCTATTAGCGTGGTAAATGGTTTTCCACCCCCTCACTTTCAATCTGGGGGTGTCTTTGGGTTTTAAATGAGTCTCTTGCAGACAGCATATCGATGGGTCTTGTTTTTTAATCCAATCTGATAGCCTGTGTCTTTTGATTGGGGCATTTAGCCCATTTACATTCAGAGTAACTATTGAAAGATAGGAATTTAGTGCCATTGTATTGCCTGTAAGGTGACTGTTACTGTATATTGTCTGTGTTCCTTTCTGGTCTATGTTGCTTTTAGGGTCTCTCTTTGCTTAGAGGACCCCTTTCAATATTTCTTGTAGGGCTGGTTTTGTGTTTGCAAATTCCTTTAGTTTTTGTTAGTCCTGGAAGCTTTTTATCTCTCCTTCTGTTTTCAATGACAGCCTAGCTGGATAGAGTATTCTTGGCTGCATATTTTCTCATTTAGTGCTCTGAATATATCCTGCCAGTCCTTTCTGGCCTGCCAGGTCTCTGTGGATAGGTCTGTTGCCAATCTAATGTTTCTACCATTGTACAGATCTCTTCTCCAGAGCTGCTTTCAGGGTTTCTCATTGTCTTTGAGATTCGTAAATTTTACTATTAGATGTTGGGGTGTTGACCTATTTTTATTGATTTTGAGAGGGGTTCTCTGTGCCTCCTGGATTTTGATGCCTGTTTCCTTCCCCAAATTAGGGAAATTCTTGGCTATAATTTGCTCCAATATACCTTCTGCCCCTCTCTCTCTTTCTTCTTCTTCTGGGATCCCAATTATTCTAATGTTGTTTCGTCTAATGGTATCGCTTATCTCTCGAATTCTGCCCTCGTGATCCAGTAGTTGTTTCTCTCTCTTTTTCTCAGCTTCTTTATTTTCCATTATTTGGTCTTCTATATTACTGATTCTCTCTTCTGCCTCATTTATCCTAGCAGTTAGAGCCTCTATTTTTGATTGCACCTCATTAATACTCTTTTTGATTTCACCTTGGTTAGATTTTAGTTCTTTTATTTCTCCAGAAAGGGTTTCTCTAGTAACTTCCATGTTTTTTTCAAGCCCAGCTAGTATCTTTAAAATCATCATTCTGAACTCTAGTTCTGACATCGTACTAATGTCCGTATTGATTAGGTCCCTGGCAGTTGGTACTGCCTCTTTTTTTTTTTTTGAGGTGATTTTTTTCCATCTTTTCATTTTTTCCAGAGGACAATAGATGAATAAGAGAACAAAATGCTAACAGGGTAAAAATGACACCAGAAAAATATACACTAAACAAATCAGAAGAGACCTGAAACCAGGGGGAAAAAAAGGGAAAGAAAGAAAAAAGAGAAAAAAAAAAAAAAAAAGAAAAAGAAAAAGATAAAAACAAGCAAACAAACAAAAAACAAAAAAAACCACAAACCAGAATATGATCAAATATGATCAGGCTGGTACATAGATCAGTGCCACACACTAGATTTTGGGTGTATTTTGGTCTGTTAGAAGAAAGTGCCTCCCAAAATTTTAAAGAAAGAAAAACTTATATATGTACAAAAATAAGGGTAAATACGATGAAGGGATGGAATATGACTGTAAAGATGAAAATTATAAAAGATTTTATAAAAGGAATTGATAAGAAGTTGGTTGAAAAAGAAAGAAAAGGATTTAAAAAAAGAAAAAAAAGGATCAGGCAGGAGACTAGAACAAAGCCATACACTAGAGATGTAGGGTATATTTTGGACTGTTAGAAGAAAGTGTATTCCAAAATTTTAAAGGGAGAACAACTTACATATATATATATCAAAAATAAGGTTAACTACTATGAAGTGATAGAATATGACTCTAAAAATGAAAATAAAGATTTTTAAAAAAGGGATTGCTAAGATGTTGGTTGAAAAAGGGAAAAAGAAAAAT
>NW_023270274.1:2239746-2265621 GCF_011800145.1 Mirounga leonina
GTGTTCAGAATGGTTTGATCCCCATCCAGCTGAATTCCTGGGACCAGACGAAATCCAGGTCTCCTACTCCTCCACCATCTTGCCAAGCTTCTCATAAAATGAAATAATTAAAAAAAAAAATACTTGTTCGGCTCCTGCTTCTATTCTGTGGAGCCCCGCTGGGAGCCGGCCACCTTGAGTCCTATCAGGATGTATCACAGGTGCTTTGCTGGTGCTGGCTGGTGACGCAGAGGACAGGACCAGGGGAAGGAGGGCTCCCCTTTGCTTTGCTGCAGCATCCGACGATTTGGGGAAGTCATTTTTGTTAAAGCCTTTCCCTCCCTTGGTGCTCCCCATGCACAGCGAGTCCGGCTTCTCCTCTTTGTGCTCTGATTGTCTCAGCCTCCTGGGAACCCTCTGCCAGTTTCCAGGTGACATCTTGACCGCCTTCCTGTGCTTCTCTCCTGCTCCCCGCCCCCGTTGGGCCTTCCCATCCCAGATGACAGTGTTGTCTGTCTGTGCGCCAGGCCCTGGTCTGGACGCAGGGCTCTCACAGCGTTCCTGCCTGGTTGGCACGGCCAACAGTGTGCTGATGTGACCTGACCATGGCCAGGATGGGCCGAAGACCAGAGTCTATTGAACCTATAGTCCCTGAGATGCTCTATCAACATAATAGAGATTTTAATCAGTGTGTGTAAAATTTCCTTCTTGGCAAAGCCTGTCCAACATGGCTGAGGCTGCTCGGCACACATCCCACCTTCCCTCCAGGAAGTGGCGAGGTGCGCTGGGGCCCAGGTTCCAGCTACGGCCCTCCCGAGCATGTTCCCGAGCATGGCCCCGAGCGTGGTCCCAACCGTGGGGCCCTCGGCACACTCCTTATCCACAAACAAATGGGCATGGAAGGATTGACAGAGGTTTGCGTGAGTGTTAAGTGTCAAGCAAACAGAGGAGGGCCTGGCACCCTGTGGGTTCCCGGTGGATGCTGCCCTCTGCCTTCTTCTTACCTTCATCCCTTCTGCCAAGGGCTGTGCAATGGTCCTTCTGGGGCTGAGGGCCAGGAAGGATGGGGAAGGACAAGAAGAAGTGGAAGGAGCTGGGGTCCCATCACCACCATGGTGACATCCTCTGGGGGTTGAGGGAAGTGGCCGGCTCCTTCTGTTTCTTTTACTGTCACCTAGTCTTGTCAGTGTGAGGATAAGGTTTTTAAGAACCTCAGGATTTTATAAGCATGTAATACATCCAATTGTAATGCTGATTAGATGATTTTTATCTGTCGGCTTAGTAGACTACAGTGTGCAATTTTAACACCTCATTTGTTAAAGCTCATTTTGTTCATTCCTTCAAAATAAGTAATTTTGAAGTAATTTGAAGTAATTTTGAAGTAATCAAGGTACATGTCCTCAGAATACAATTTTGGTGTCTGGCGGGTTGCTTTGTGGTTATTTCTGAGTTGACTGGACACACGTTTGCCAGGCGATCAGTGTGTTTCATCTCTGGGACTGAGTCCTGTGGTGGGTAGGACACAGAGATGACCATCAGTGCAGACACGGAGGCAGAAGCAAGGGCCGCGGGGACCCCATGGTGAGCTCTGGGGCCCTGGGGCAGGCTGCCTGCACACAACACCGACAGCCCCCAGAATGCCGAGGCTCGACTTTGGTTTGGGCCAGAAAATGTGCAGTGGACGTTGGCTTGAAAATCTGTTTGTGCTGTTTTCCTCCAGAAGGTGACGTGTATAAAGCCCAGACTGCTCCCACGGAAACCCAAGGAGCCTCGGAAGTCAAAGAGGACAAGGACGTGCAGGTGGACATGCCCGTGGACCAGGTGGGTAGCAGGTGTTGCATGACCGGGCCTACCACCTTCTGAATCAGCTGCATCAGCCCCGCCTGCCTGCAGCCTCCTCCTCCCCCCCTCCCCCACGCTCGCCCAGCCTCTAGCATGTTCTATGCCCCTCTGGTCAGTTACTGCTCATCCTTCAGGTCTATGCAGGATGACCCCAGAGGATGTCACCATGGTCATGATGGGCTCAGGGACCTCAGCTCCTTCCACTTCTTCTTATCCTTCCCCATCCTTCCTGCCTGCCCTTCTCCCTGGTGGGTTCTTCTGCTGTGGGGACTGTTCTGAGCACTGGTCACGGTCTGTGACAGCGTAGTTAGCTTTGTTGTGACGTGACTGCTGTCCCTTTCCCCCATACAAGGAAGGGGTCGAACTGCTGTGCTCACTGTAGTCACCCTTGTCCTGGCACAGTTCCTGGTAGGGAGGAGGCCCTTAGTGATCATCAGTGGAATGACGGGTGATGGAATGAGTCGTGCATTGGGTGATATGGTGGGGAATCATGGGTCTTCCACTGCCTGGCTTTCTGACCCCCATCTCCTTATCCGTGCGATGGGCATGTGCCGCTGGGCAGGTTCCTGTGGGGCTAAGTGAAGTAATGCATGTGTGAGTCCCTGGTCCAAGGCCTGAGCATGGTGGACCACCTCTCTGCTTCCTTCCTTCGGGCTCACAGAGGCGTGGAGTCTGAGGAAGGTCCAGGGGAAGTGGATGAGGTGTGCGGGGCCAGCCTCAGCCTGGATAGGAGCAGAAGTACGAGGGCCTCATGCCCCTCGCCCACCCAGAGAGAAGGTCACGCCTCCAGGGGTCTCTGGCCTCAACTCCTGCTCCCACAAAGGGCAGGTGGGTAGGTGAGCTCTGAACTGCATGGCTTTGTCCCCAGAATCTACCTGAAAGCACTAGAAACACATTTCTTTCTTTCTTTTTTTTTTTTTAAGGATGATTTCAATTTTTTTTTTTTTTTAAGATTTTATTTATTTATCAGAGAGAGAGAGACAGAGGCAGGCAGAGGGAGAACCAGGCTCCTTGCTCAGCAAGGAGCCTGATGTGGGACTCGATCCCAGGACCTGAGGATCATGACCCGAGCTGAAGGCAGACGCTTAACTGACTGAGCCACCCAGGCGTCCCTCTTTCTTTTTTTTAAAGATTTTATTTATTTATTAGAGAGAGAGAGAGGGAGCAGGAATAGGGTGAGGGGCAGAGGGAGAAGCAGACTCCCCACTGAGAAGGGAGCCTGATGCAGGGCTCGATCCCAGGACCCTGAGATCATGACTTAAGCTGAAGGCAGATGCTTCACCGAATGAGCCACCCAGGTGTCCCTAGAAGCACATTTCTAATTGTTAGTTCTTGAGAAAAGAATGTATGTTCTGTGAAAGGTCAATGTCTGCATTTGAGTACCATTTTTATCCCTCTGACATAGACTTGGCCCCCGTCCTGAGTTTGTGGTTCCAGAGCGCCAAACCCAGATGACAGCAAGCTTTTGGCTCCTCTTTTGAAAATCAGTCACTGTTAATTTTCTCACTTTATTATTAACTTCTGCTACTTTCCTTTCCCTTGATAATATGACCAGGTGTGACAGACCATGTCAAGGCACTAGCCACTTCCTTGGGCATTTTGAGCACTTTCGCATTGTGTCCTGTTGTATTTTCCAAATTGCTAGTGATATTATTTATTCTTTTCCTCGACATGATGAGAAATGATCAAAAGATTTAATTTTCTCTTAAAACCCAAACTAACACTATATTTTTATTGTACATTTAAGAATTTTTTGTAATAAATAAGATATTTTAGGCAGTTACTTTTATACCAAAAATTAGCATTCCCCCCACCCCACCGCTCCCCCTCCAATGTTGATTATTGTCCTTGATATGTTATTGTTCTGGGTTGTGGACCATGAGTGTCTGATGCAAGTTTTTAACACAAGTAAAACCCTAGTGTCACAAATACTATTTTCATAATTGTGATCAATAAACATACTCATGAGTTTCTATTGCTAGTGTTAATTTCCATTGTATTCGAGGTTGTGTGGTGAGAGGGGTTCCCTAGAAGGGTGTGTAGTGGGAGGAAGGAGAGGCTCAGGGGAGGGGAGTCAGGAAGGGTGGGAGAGGTGGTCAGAGAGAGGAGGAGAGCCAGGCTACCCAGCGGGGGAGGCCGGGGGGGGAGGTGTTCAGAAAGAACCAGAAAGAACCGCTGCTGTGCTGCTTTCTGTCTGACCATTCTACTGCACACCAGGGAGAGCTGACGTCTCAGTGCATTGGGTTGCATCCTAGTTGCATCCTCAGTGCATCCTAATTGCCAGGGGATGGTATTAAAGCAAGTTCTGTGGCTTTGAAGGACAAGGAGACAATGGGACTCCCAGCTATGGCTGCATAAATGGACATTAAGACTAGAGGAGTAGGGGCTAGGCCAGCACCCTTCCTGTGACGTTTTGTGTGTGTGTGTGTGTGTGTATGTGTGTGAGCAGAGACAAAGACCTGCTGCACCTGCGGGGGCCAGAGATGAAGGGCTGGAGGAGCTGAGTGAGGGGTGGGGGCACCGCACACCTGGGGCGGTATTCTCCCACTGTGCCATTTCCTGACACCCAGCAGGGGCTCAGCACATGCTTATTAAGTCCCATTGAATAGATGCAAGAAAATCCCAGGTGATTGGATAAATGGATGCAAGGCACAGCAGGTTGAAGTGAAGTTCTTGTAGATAGACCAAGTCTACAGACTGAGTTCTGCATCTTTTTTTTTTTTTTAAGATTATTTATTTATTTATTTATTTATTCATGAGAGACAGAGAGAGAGAGAGAGAGAGGCAGAGGGAGAAGCAGGCTCCCAAGGAGCAGAGAGCCCGATGTGGGACTTGATCCCAGGACCCTGGGATCATGACCTGAGCCGAAGGCAGACGCTTAACCATCTGAGCCACCCAGGCGCCCTGAGTTCTGCATCTTTTAAAACAAGGTCCCTGTGGTCATTTAGGTTTGGGAAGCACTATCTTTCCCATCTGTCCCTCGGGGAACCACAGTTCAATGTTTCAAAGAAGTCCCAAAATTACAATAATGTTTAAGCTTTTAGGTTAACTCCAATTTCCTTCCCCAGGAATGATTTTCCTTTTAGGATCCCCATGAAACACAGTGTAGGCCCTGCCAGCATGCAGAATCCAAGGATTTTTTTTCTGCCCTGGGGAGGGAAGAAGGTGGTCTTGTGGAGCAGGGAGAGCGGGATGTGGTTCGGCGGGTTCCCTGGGCAGGGTCCTCAGCGCAGGGGATGGGCGCTCTATGACTGGCAGCCCTGGCCTGGGTGGGGGTCCGCTTCAAAGTGGCCCACATGCCCGGAGAACCGTGTGTTTGTCTTACTTCTGTGTTTGTGTGCTGGGTGAGCTCTGGTGCGTGTTGGGGTTACTGGTTTCCTTGTGGGAGGAGGGGAAGATGCCCTTAGGACTTCCCAGTCCATTAATGAAGGAGGGTCTGGCCTTAGTGTTAAACTATTTGATTATGGTGTTGGCTTTTATAATAACCTGGAGTACTTTGCTCATGTTTTCGAGTAACTGGTTTTAACCTGTGGGTGAGCCTTGCGATGTCACAATGTTATTTCTTATGCTTGTGCATCACCTTGTCTTTATTTCAGTGTTGCTGTAAAGATACAGTGTTACAAAATATAACATCCCAAGTAATCAATTTATGAATTTGGAGTCAAGCCTAGACCGGTGAGGGGAACCTCAAGAATCGAGCATCCTGCAAACCGAGGGGATAGTTGCAGGGGCGAGTGCTCATTTGCAGTTGATGGCACCTATTGTCAGCAGAAGGCAGAACAGCAGTGAGGAGCAAACACAGGCTGGAGGCCGCTCTGTTTACCATGGCAACATCGCTGCCTGTCGCTGAGCTCCCATCGCTAAGGGAAGACTCCAGGTTAAAGTTTTGATGACTAGAGCAGGTGGGCTGTCCTTTGCTTCTGGTAGGTGACGTCATGGAATGTCCACTTCTTATGGTGATGAGCAAGACTCACACTGTGTGGCCTTTAATCTCTCCTGTATTCCAAGGGCTAGAAACTTCCCTGTGCTTTTAAGTCAGTTTGAGAATCTCTCATTGCTGTGCAGAGAGGGGAGGATGGGGAGTTGGAATGTGGGGCAGGGAGTTTCAGAACCTTAGCAGTGAGGAGAGGCCATGGCGGCTTTGAGCATTGCTCTCCCTGACAGGCCAAGACGACTGTTAACTGTGCATTTTGACCCGTGTTCTGATTCCTAAAATGCTCCTATTTCTGTGGTCCTGTCTTCCAGTTGTTTTCTTTGTGATTTACTCACAAAAATCGATTTGTACTTCCAGTGATCACTGTTTCTGTCCTCCACCTTCTGTCTCTTGGTTTTCTCCCACTGGAGACATTTGTCATTGGCTTCTGTACAGCCACTTCTTCCTGCCCATGTTGAAGGCACCTTCTTACATCCAGGGTTCCTGGTGGTGAAAGCTCATCCTTGAGCTTTTCTCCACTTGGCATCGAGATGCTCGAATTCCACTGATGTCTGTCTTTGGCTCATGAGAGAAATGAAATTGTGGTGCCAGGTCAGAGATGCTCTTCTCAGTTAACTGTGTGATCTCGCTTACATGTGTCATCACTGGTAAAGTTTCAACGTCACTGAACCCTATTTGTCCTGAACCAAGTGTCTCCTGACCAAGACGGAAGGCATAGTATGTGGGAAATACAACAGAAGGGACAGGGAGAGACTCTGGATGTTACGAAGTGTTATGCTGGTGGTCGTCTATCTGGACATGGATTATAGTTGATCTTTACTCACCTTTTCTTTTTTCCTTTTTCCTATGCTACATTGTCTCCCTTTGAGTTTTTGTTTTTAAGAAATTATAATCTATTTTCAATGTTTTTTGTTTCTCTTTGGTTTTAGTAGCACATAATGTGTCCCCTTGCCAACATTTGTATCAACACATCTTGAGTGGAGGTTTAAAAGAGAGATGCTCTATCAGCTTTAATTCTCCGGGAGAGGCGAATTTTTACACCAGCTTTCATTTCAAAGTCCTGAGTTATTATGCCCCAGTGTTAAGGAAACATTTCTTAACTCTTACAATCTATACAAAACTGGCACCCAGATATTAAAACATTGATGTTAAAATTCTACCTGATTTAGAGTACACATTTTTCACAAAAGCAATGTCTTATGCCAGATTTAAGGTTATGTTTATTTTCATAAACTCTATAAAAAGACAGAAAAGTACCTAGAATGGTGGGCTCTGTTTAGTTCTGGACTCTGATCTTTGATTTTTTTCTGGGGTGGGGCTACAGTTTAGCATTTCTCACCAATTCTATTCTACTAGAGTACCGTTGGGTTGTCATTCCCCAACAGGTGCTGGGCATGTCTCGTCCGTGAATGGGAAGGGCGGACTGACTGAAATCACAGACGACTGGGTCTAGTTCTGACATCTACTGAATTGCAGTGATTTTCAGAGTCCCCAGGAGACAGTACAGAAGAGAGTGCCTTTACTTAGATTCCCTGTAGCAACCAGAGCAATGCACCTGAACTGTAATTCATTTCACTCTAGAGAAAGAGCTAAAAATAAGACACAAACTAAAGTAAAACCAAAATAATTTGGACTAATTAGGAGAAGGTCAGTCTAAATTTGTGTAATCTCTGAATTGTTTAATTAGAAAAAACATAATGGAGCTTTAAAGCTTTGACACTTTTAGGAGCATGGAGTAACTTGGACTAAGCTAACAAAGGTCCTTGGGTGCTCACTTTAATGAATAAATTAAAAAGTGTAATTAGTACTGTATCTGTTAGGGTGCTTCTAGCTGGAAAGAACAGAAACCTACAGAAACGTGGCTTACACATAAGGAACGTATATCAGGCCACGTAACACAAGTCTGGAGGCCTCCTGTGTAACGGGAGCTTGCAGGGTCGGTCGGCTCAGTGGCTCAGCCATGTCACCGAGGACCCAGTTGGTGGCGTTGCCCTGCCCACCTCCCTCTGCACAACAGCTTCTGGCCTCAGCCTTCTTTCCTCACGGTCTTCAAGATGTTTGCCTCCACTCTGGGTGGCACGTTGAGACACATGAATGCTGACAAGAAGAATAGAGAGACCATTTCCTTCCCTGTGCCTTTTTCAAGTAGTGAGAAAAGTCTTTCCCAGGGACCCTCCCCAAAATCTACCCCATGTGTCTGCCTCATCTTTGTCAGTAGCTGGGGAGAGGCAATGGGCCTTTGGTGGTGTAGACCAACCAGTGTCAGCATCTGGTGTCTGGAAAGGGGCCCAGGCTCTTCTGAATTGTGTGGCTAGCATCTGAGAGGATTTTTCTTTTAGTGAGGAATGAGGTGAGGACTGGCTAGGAGATAGGCAGCTCTAGGGTCTGCACACAAATCTCCGGTCTTCGTGGTGGATGTGCCCGTCCTCCTACCTTCTCCTGGCTTTGGATGCTGTCCCTTCCGAGCCCCTCAAGAGTCTTGTGCTATCAGTTATTTGTTCACCCTTTTCTGGGTAGATTGAACCTGTCCCCTTCACTCGAATCCTCCTGGCTGGATGGTACACATGCTGGAAGCAAGCCGGTTATAACCAGAATGATCCCTCCCTTAGCCTCCTTCCTTTGTGCAACTCCGTCTCTCCCAGTCCTTGGAGGGAGGATCCCTCCTCCCCACACTGTCTCCATCCCCTCCCCTCTCCTTGGCCTCTCTTGGCTTCTGCACACAATGACGTGAAACAACTCTTGACCTCATCCCCCAAATCCAGTGCATTCTCAGTTCTCATCACACTTGACCTTTCATCTTCAGCTGACACTTTTGGCCGCTCCCTTTTCCTCCAATACTCTCCTCCTTTGGCAAGACCCACCCGCCTCCTGATTTTTCTTCCTTCCATCTGTCTGGCCACTCAATTCTCATTCTTTTTTTTTTTAAAGAGTTTATTTTATTTTATTTTTTAATTTTTTAAAAAGATTTTATTTATTTGAGAGAGAGAGAGAATGAGAGACAGAGAGCATGAGAGGGAGGAGGGTCAGAGGGAGAAGCAGACTCCCTGCCGAGCAGGGAGCCCGATGCGGGACTTGATCCCGGGACTCAGGATCATGACCTGAGCCGAAGGCAGTCGCTTAACCAACTGAGCCACCCAGGCGCCCTATTTTATTTTATTTTTTAAAAAGATTTTTATTTATTTATTTGAGAGAGAGAGCTAGAGAGAGAGAGAGAGAGAGAGAGCACGCACACACAGAAGGAGAGGGAGAGAGAGAGAAACAGACTCCCCACTGAGAAGGGAGCCCCATGTGGGGCTTGATCCCAGGACCCTGGGATTATGATCTGAGCTGAAGGCAGATGCTTAACTGACTGAGCCACCCAGGCTCCCCTAAAGAGTTTATTTTTTAAGTCATCTCTACACCCAACGTGGGGCTGAAACTCACAGCCTCGAGATCAAGAGTCACATGCTCTTCTGGCTGAGCCAGCCAGGGGCCCCATTCTCATTCTTCTCCATAGACTTCTGATCCTCCACTTGGCATGGAATGTTGGAGGTCTACATGGGTCAGGTCAGGGCAACATTTCTTGTAGCTCTAGACCTTCTCCACAGACAGAATTCTCCGTCACTGTGGTGTCAGTCTCTCTGCAGGTCTCTTTTCTGGGCTCCAGGTGCACATGCACACACACATCTACCCACACACACATCCAGAGACACGCATATACATCTAGACACGGACACATCCAGAGACACTCACACATCTACACACACACACACACATCCAGAGACATGCACACACATCTAGACACACACACATACATCCAGATAGACACACACTATGAGCTGACATCACCCGTTAGATGTTCTGAGACATTAAAGTTCAGCACAGTGTGAACACACAAGTGTCCTTCCACACTATCCCCACACCTTGCTCTCTCCCTGTCTCAGTAGGTGTATGACATCGTCCATCCAGTAAGACCAGAGCAAACTTAGAGATATTCCTGAGACTGACTGTTTCAACTCTTCCATACCCAGACCATCTCAACATCATCAAGTTTTACCTCTTAGACCATCTCAACATCTGCAGGTTTTACCTCCTAAATATGTCTGGAAGTGACCCACCCTCTCTGTCTACACCACCGTCCCACCAGTCCTGACTGCCGCCGTTCCCTGGCTAGATTACTGTGATCGCTTTTTCTCCGTAGGCTGACCATCCCCGTCCCCCTCAAACTCAGTGCATTCTCCTGCAGCAAGACTGCCACACGCCCTCCCCTTTGCCTGCAATATTCTCTCTTTGCCTTTTTGTATACTAACGTTTCTCATCCCTCATATTTCAAGTTGTAGTCACACCAGAGGAAGCGTTCCATGGTCTCCTGTGTATGTTAAACCCCGTGATAGCCTATTTCTCTCCACATGTCTCTCTCACAAAGCATATCACAGTTGTGGTTTTATATTTAATTGTGTGACTTAATTAATGTTCATCTCCCCATCTGACTGTCTTGGGGGCCACGTTGGTTTGCATGCACAGTCACTGTCATCTGTCAGGATTGCAGGACTCAGGCATTCTGTGTATATTGCTGAATAAATGAACGAAGCAATGGTTGGACAAATCCCATCACTTACTCTTTGAAAGAATGTGCTTTTTGTGTTTATTTTTTCATGTAGTTGGAGCAGTCCCCAGAATCTTATTCATCACGATTACTTTCCATGTAGGCTACAGGACGAGAATGCTCATATAGTCTGAGTTTTCGGAGCATTTGGACAGCCGAGGTCTGGGCTAGTGGGACTGGCTGTTGAGTAGTCACTCACATGTCTACATAGCCACAGACTAGGTCTTGCACCTTCAAGGGTCAGCTGGCAGGAGCTGTGGGGTCCTTAGGGCTCTTCATGGACACCAGTTGTGGTCGTTTGGTGAGAGAATACTTCTTCACCCACTTTACCTCCAGTGTGGCTTTGCAGCCTGCCTTCGCGGACAACAGGCGGCTGGACGTAATGAGCCACACGTCCTGGCAGAGGCGTTAAGAGCCACGCCGCCCCTCTGCCCCTGAAGCCACGGAAACGCGAGGAGTTGGCATCTCCATCGGTCTGGCATCCTGGGTGACTGTGAGCAGGAGACCCCCTCGCCAGCCCGCGATGGACACGTGGCACTGCGCTGAGCGTGCCTACTTGGACAGGGACAGAAATACTGTAGCCCCTAGGGGGGCCCTTTCTTCCTTAGCCACAGAACCACACGGCTTTCCCCTCATGGAGAGGCTCCAGGGCACCAGTTAAACACAGCTCACTGCTCTTTGCCAACAAGTCACAAAAACTGGGAAATAATGCACAAAGACGTGAGCAGGCACTGCGGAGTGAGGAGCGGGACTGCCCAGGTGGTGGCGGACGTTGAACACAGGGAAAGAGGGCTCTGGTTTGGGTCCCCACTGGGGTCCCCAGGGCCAAACAGAGGATCCGAGGCCTTTATTACCTGCTGACAAGAGGCATCTGGAGGGATAGTCCACTCCTGTTTACATGAAAGGGCTTTCTAGTGTTTCTCCTTAAGGATTTCCCCAACAGTTTCGTTAAATAGGCTAGCATTTTGTAAGTGGAGCAAAAGGTAAAAACACAGGGCAGGCACTGTGGAAAAACCAGCCCCATTTTCAGCTCTGTCCACAGAAGTGGTTCACAGAGTTCCACTACTCACCCCCTCTGCTCCTTTCATGGGGTTTGACATAGCTTGACTGCCACTAAACCTAAAACGTCGTATGTTTTCTCTCTAGACACCAGCGGAGATAGTTAAGGAAGATGAAGAGATACATGATAGCCCCCCTGATTTTGAAAGCAACAAGGTGAGCTGATTCGACTTTTATTTTGTATTTAATGCTGTGGTGGAAGGCACCTCCTTATCCTTTTAACACATTGGGTGGAGCTCACATTTGATGAAGAAAGAATCAGAAAGCCCAGTGCATTCTGAATATAGATCAGCAGGGAATTAGAAACATAGTGTGTTTCCCAGGCAGGCCGTACCTTAGATCTAGTCTCTTGGGTGCCAGAAATTACGTGAGCAATTTTAATGGCTTCTAAACTTGTCCTAATTACCGTTCACTGTGCTTCCAGTCACAGACTGAAAACTGTTTTCCCAACGAATTTCAAGATATATTTTCAGAGGGGAGAGTCGGGAGGTGAAGAGCCGCTGGCATGTAGGTATGCAGACGTCTGTGGACACCATGGACATTCTGCTTTGTGGGGCGTCGGTGTTGTGTAAATAGCTCGTCCTGTTGGGGAAAGCAGGGGCGCGTAGGGCGCACGCTCCATAGATGGCAGCACGGGCTAGCCCGGGAGAGCCCTTCTGGTACCCTCTCTCCCTCCAGACGCTGAAGATGTGCCATCAAAGCAGGAAGCACGTTCCTGTGGTACTCCACGACATTATGTGGCTAGTCTATATAAAGTATGTGTATCGGGAAAACAAAATTTACTTTCCTTTTATCTTATTTTTTTAATTGAGGAACATTTGGCAATTAAAGCTAATTAACATATCCACCACAGATGGTTACCATTTCCCTTTTTTTTTTTTTTTTTTGGGTGAGAACATTTGAGAGAGAAGAGCATGAGCAGGGGGACGGGCAGAGGGAGAGGGAGAAACAGGCTCCCCGCCGAGCAGGGAGCCTGATGCGGGGCTCGATCCCAGGACCCTGGGACCATGACCTGAGCCAAAGTCAGATGCTTAGCCACTGAGTCACCCAGGTGTCCCTGTGGTGAGAATATTTAAGACAAAATTCACTCTAAATATACAATTCATGTAGGTAAGAAATAGATTTTTGGGGATTTGTTTTCAAAATTCTATCTCTAGATTTTTTTTCCAAGGTGGTTTCTTGTTTAAAAATTTTTTTTTTTGGGAGAGATAGAGCATAAGCTGGGGGAGGAGGGGCAGAGGGAGAGTGAGTCCTAAGCAGACTCCACGCACAGAGCCCAACATGGGATTTGATCCCACGACCCTGAGACCATGACCTGAGCCAAAATCAAGAGTCAGATGTTCAGCTGACTGAGCTCCCCCAGGAACCCCTCTTGTTTTAAGGCTTTTGGCCCCAGGCAGGAGGCTGTGTAATAAGTCTGGGGTATCAAGTCTGGGTCTATTCTAATGCTGAAACTTCCAGAACTATAAGTAAACTTGGGGATGCAACAGCCTGGTGAGTCATCCTTTTCCACTCTTAAACTTGCTCCCCATTTAAGAACAGAGGGAAGTGAGCCCAGAGGGCTGGTGGGAAGGGCTGGGGCTACTCAGAGTTGTCTCCTACTTCTTGCCCACCTTGGAAAGGGCGTTTGTGGGAAATGAAGTTTGTTTGGGTTTTTCAACATCAGTGGAGTTCATGATCTAAAACAGACAAGGGAATACCCTTTCAAACAATTCTCTTTTCCTTCCTTCTATTCTTCAGTAGTTTGGATTTGGAGGTGGTTTTCAGTGAAAGTATACAGTGTGTATCTAGATGATTGGGAAGACTTTCAACTGAGGAGGAAAGAGAAGATTTAGGTGCTTTGGTGCCAGAGTGTAAGAGCGTGTTCTGAGCGTTGGAGCAGGGTCTGTCCTGGAGCGTTAGGTGAGGCGACACAGAGAGCCCCTGTCTGCACTGGGGGGAGAAGCGTAGAGGGGCACTCATGGGGTTCAGTTGTGTAATAGCCGAATGCCGTATTTTAATAGAAAGAGGGCACAAGCATTGTGATGACATTGAGCTTCTGCAATAGCCTGAGTGCCTTGTGTGGACTGGCCACTGAAATTCGTCATCCATGCCTTATTGACTTGTTATGTAAACCTGCTCGGGCCTCTGGGAGTTTCCGTGTGTGTTAGTAACTTGACATCAATCAGTAGATTTAATTTCTTAGAGTGGATCAAAGTGTCTTTTTTTTTTTTTTTAAAGATTTTATTTGTTTATTTGACAGAGTGAGAGACAGGGAGAGAGGGAACACAAGCGGCGGGGTGGGAGAGGGAGAAGCAGGCTCCCCGCTGAGCAGGGAGCCCGATGTGGGGCTGGATCCCAGGACCCTGGGATCATGACCTGAGCCGCAGGCAGACGCTTAACGACTGAGCCACCCAGGCACCCCTCAAAGTGTCTTTCTTAATGCATCATCGGAGTAATGGCAAACCCAAGCACCTAGATTTTAAATGTCTTGGTTTGCGATCTCAGCTGCTGGGGAAAGAAGGTGATACGGAGCAGTGGAACCCCCATTCTCTTCTGTCCAGGCATTAATGACGTGAGGTGGGCAGGGAGGGTCTGGGGAGAACAGACCCCCGTTTGCTGAGTGTTTTCTTTGCCGGGTGCTGCGCTATAGCCCTGCCACCCGGGCCCACCTTGCCTCACGGGCACTCTTCACCCAGGGTGTCGGCACCCAGCTTGGTAGACCCGGAGCAAAGAGACAGGAGAGAGCGTAAGTAACCTGCTACCACCCTATGGTTAGGGAGTGAGGAGCTTGGCTGTGAACCCAGTTTTGAGTGATCCAAGGCTGTGTTTTCTTCTGCCTGCTGAGACCATGTGCTGGCTGTGCTTGATTTCTCAGGAGAGCTGTTTACCGTGTCAGGCTCCGTGGTCTGTTCCTCGTGGCAGCAGGCGTTGTGGCACTCACAGCCACAAGGGTTTTCCTGCTATGACGTCCACACGGCACCAGCTTTGCTTCCCTCGTCACCCGAACAGAACTTCCTTGCTGTCTTTTCCTTATTGGCATGAAATGCCCCATGGAGTTGCAGGTTTTTGGCCCCAAAACCTAGCCTGTGTTTTTGAGGGATCAGAAAGAGAGTAAGCGTTTTATGTGCATTATAACAGCTAGTAATAGTAATAAGGAAACGATATCTAGTTAACACTTCCCGGCCAAGAGGCCACGGTGATCTCTATCTGCTCTCAGTGAACTCTAGTTTTATTTCGCGTTTCATTTCTCTGTTAATTTGAAAAATGAGTCATGTGATGTTTATTGGACACTGACTATATTAGTTTTCTTTTGCGTGTTGTTTCTCCCTGCCCCCACCGTGGAATCCTTAGGGGGCCGAGCGTGTGTCTTGGCATCATGTGTCCCTCACAGTGTCCAGGACAGTGTCTTATACGCAGTCAGCGTCTCATAACCGTCTGTGACTTACCTGCGGCCGAGGTGCTTAAACTGCAGTCTATCATCATGGAGTAAAATGAAAATGACCTTGCAAAGTTGTAAGAGAGCATATTATTTTGAACATTATTTTTTTTTAAAGATTTTATTTATTTATTTATTTGACAGAGAGAGACACAGCGAGAGAGGGAACACAAGCAGGGGGAGTGGGAGAGGGAGAAGCAGGCTTCCCGCCGAGCAGGGAGCCCGATGCGGGGCTCCATCCCAGGACCCCGGGATCACGACCTGAGCCGAAGGCAGATGCCCAACGACTGAGCCACCCAGGCACCCCTATTGTGAACATTATTTTTAAAATACAGATTTCTGATGTTTGATCATAAGTGTTTCTGTTATCATCTAACACTTTTTTGTGGTAAAATCTATGTGTATATAAAACACAACACTTGCCATTTTAACCGTTTTTAAGAGTACCGTTCAGTGGTAACAAGTCCTTTGCAGTGCCGTGTGGCCATCCGCACCGTCTGTGTGCAAACATTGCATCGTCCCGAGCAGAATCTTGGTGCGCGTCGGCCACGGCCTCCCCGTCACCGCCTCCCCCAGCCCCTCTCTGCTGTGGGTAGAACAGAGTTGGAACAGCGCGGGCCGGGAGGAACTCTGTCAGCGTGGGTGTCAGATCAGATAGGGCTCCCCTCCAGCCCAGGGAATGTGGACAAGTGGTTTATTTTGTCATGACGCATGCTCCTGGCACAGAAGTGGGTGACGTCAAGAGCAGAATTAAAAAATAGAGCTGTGCTTTCATCGGGCACCTCTTCATCCTCAGAATCCTTTAAATATGTTAATTCTACAGTGATGGTAACTCTGACAATCTCTGACACTTCAGTAATATTTTCACCTTAAAATGGAATATCATCAACATTAATTAACTGATAAAGATGAAGTGTGTACTTTTTACCAAGGTCAGACTGTGTTCATGGCACACTATTTTACCTAAATTGGAGGCTTGAGAACTGTCCGAGTGGAATATCCCACAAATGTGCGCATTAATAACACAAAGTAGAAACAAGTGAGATCATCCTTGGGGGCCGATGAGTAGTTGGTGCTTTGCCCATCCAGTGGGAAGCGAGCGCTGGGGAAGCAGGAAGGCGGAGCTGCGCACACATCTGAAGGTGGGGCTCTATGAGTGGAAACCCCCAGGAGCAGTAGAGAATATAATGTGTCCTGTTCTGTAGAAAGTACTTAATGAGAAGTGCACGAGAACAATTTAGAGTGGGAAACGTGAAGTGCCTGATGAACTGGGTGGGAAGTGGGAGGAGCAAGGCCAGGTCAGAGCAGGAGAAGAAGCACTGAAATGTCTGTATGGCAACCGGGAAAGTGAGGGGAAGAGGAATGGTTTATCTGACAGTGTCCTTCTTGCAGATAGTTGATTACTGTATTTCTTTAATAATAGGAAAAAGAAGATGAAAGTCCTTGTGAAGATAATGAAAGAAAGGTTTGTATCAACAAATTCTGTAATTTTTGTGTTTTGTATTCTGAAGACAGACCTAACAAGATAATCAGTGGATTCCAAATTCTTGCCAGGTGCTTTTTCAGGAATATAACCTCTAGGGTTGCCGTCAAACACTGTAGCTCTGGTCCCACAGAGAGGAAGCGAACTCAGAGGGAAGGAAACATGGTTAAGGCCTTTCGGATAGGCAGACAGACCCACCCGAAGGGCAGATGGGAAGCAGGAGGGCCAAGCTTCCACTCGTGTCATGGGTTAGGGAACGCCCTCCATAAGTTAGTCTCAAGCAGGCACCTGCGGACGCTCACTTGGGCTTTCCAGGAAGCCCTAAACCTTCACCTTCAGTCTCTGGCCCCTGGGCTAAGGATGAATGTGTCAACATGTGGGGCCACAGGAGGAGGACGGGCTCCCCACAGCTGTGACACTCCTAGCGCCTTGGGAAGGTGTGGCTCTGCTAGACAGCTGTCCCCACGTGGCAGGCAGGGACACGTCCATCTCCACGGTCCTGCCCTCCTGGCAGTAGCTCTGTCCTTCACAGAATCAAAGTCTCACTGTTGGGCGCCTGGGTGGCTCAGTCAGTTAAACATCTGACTCTCGATCTCAGCTCATGTCTTGGTCTCAGGGTCGTGAGTTCAAGCCCCGAGTTGGGCTCCACACTGGGAGCAGAGTCTACTTAAAAAAAAAGTCTCACTGTTATTTATTAGATGATTAAGTGACCATGATGATTTTTGTCTGAGTATGCAAGATTTTATTTACTTATTCCTTAGTTCACTTAGACTCCTTGTCACTCCGTGGAAAACTTGGGCCATAAATACTAATATTTGGGAAGGTTACCTAATCAAAACCAGCATGGGAAAACCACTTGGGTTTTTTTTTTTTTTTTTTAAGATTTTGTTTATTTATTTGACAGACACAGTGAGAGAGGGAACACAAGCAGGGGGAGTGAGAGAGGGAGAAGCAGGCTTCCCGCCGAGCAGGGAGCCCTATGTGGGGCTTGATCCCAGGACCCTGGGATCATGACCCGAGCTGAAGGCAGACGCTTAACGACTGAGCCACCCAGGCGCCCCCCACTTGGGTTTTGACATGGAATCCACCTGCAGTAGAACGCTCTGTCCATCACTTCCCCCACATGAACCTTGGAATAATGCTGTAGAAAATCGGAGCTCAGTCTCTTCCTCTGAAGTTTGATGGTTTATTTATAGCAAAATCAACCTCCAGGATTAGAGATAACATGTATGAAATGTGCTTGATGTTATGATTTTTATTTATGTTCTCAGAGATAACTGAATTGTAAAAGAATCCTGACAGAACCTGGGGTGGGGCGCGCACACCGTCGGCGAATACACCTGTTGCGTGCAGATGTGCATGCAGCTTTGTGGAAGCAGATGCACCTGTTGCGTGCAGATGTGCACGCATCCATGTGGAAGTGAGTACACCTGTCGTGTGCAGATGTGCATGCAGCCATGTGGAAGCAAGTACACCATTGCATGCAGATGCACCTGTCGTGTGCAGATATGCATGTGGCCACGTGGAAGTGCTGTATTCCCGTCCTAGCTCTTCTGTAAACTTTCGAGGTGCCCCTTGTTCAGTAAGTTTACCTCTCTGCACTTCATTAACCCAACCAACAATTATTTTACATGTTTATAGATTTACTTACCTCAAAAGAATTGATCGAGAAAATGGGTTTGCAAGTTCTTGAAAAGTGCAACATATCTGTGTTTAAAATGGTGTTTGCAGTATTTTAATGAAAGTGTTTTTCAGTTGGAAATTAGACACTTGGCTATTTCCACTTGTAATTGTCTCGTTAAAATCAGTGTCACCAATTTTGTTATCTCAAATTCCGTCCCCTGGAATGTTCAGCAACCAACTCATCTGCACTTTGCTGGGAAAGCTACCATGGGTGTTCAGGGAGATGTCCCTGTGAGCTCAGATAACAGTCTCTCAGACTTTAGTGTCAAGAAATTCTTTGGAAAATATATCATTTGTTTGCCGTATGTGTTCCTTGCTGTTAGTCTGAAAGTGCTGGTAAACGTGATGGAGTGAAGAGGGCAAACTCTGGACACATGTAAGCTGTGTCGGGGTGCAGTTTTCTGCCCTGAGCCTCAGGTTCCTTATCTGCAAAATTGGGATAACTTCTAACCTGTGAAGTCCATATAAAGATTAGAAATAGCCATGAAGTGCCTTCTCCAGTGGGAAGGGAGTAAATTATAGGGACAGTTATTCTCCTTTCTGTGATTCCTACCAGAGGTTAAAGTCCTTAGAAGGAAGAACTTCATTTTATTTATATTTTCATTTTTCTTTGTTTAAAAACTTTTTTGAGAGAGAGAAAGAAAGAGAGAGGATGGGGGAGGAGCAGAGGGAGAGGGAGAGAATCTCAAGCAGACTCCACACCCAGTGCAGAGCCTGATGCAGGGCTTGGTCCCACGACTCTGAGATCATGACCTGAGCCGAAATCAAGAGTTGGACACTTAACAGATTGAGCCACCAGGCACCCCTATATTTTCATTTTTCTCAGCACCAGGCATACACAGTGCCTTACTCACTGTTGGCATTACTTATTTTGTGAAATTGAATTTTCTTCTATGATATCCCATGTCTTAAAATTAAGAATACATTACCAAATTATAAAAAATCATATTTATTATAGAATTATTAATAAATACAGATAAAGGGCGCCTGGGTGGCTCAGTTGGTTAAGCGACTGCCTTTGGCTCAGGTCATGATCCTGGAGTCCCGGGATCGAGTCCTGCATCAGGCTCCCTGCTCAACAGGGAGTCTGCTTCTCCCTCTGACCCTCCTCCCTCTCATGCTCTCTGTCTCTCATTCTCTCTCTCTCAAATAAATAAATTAAAAAAAAAATAAAAAAAATAAATACAGATAAAAAATAGTAAAAGCATCCAATTCTTCTGCTTAGAATCTGTTTTCACTTTTGTGTATATTCTTTTTTTTTTTTTTTAATTTATTTATTCATGAAAGTCAGAGAGAGAGGCAGAGGCAGAGGGTATCATCTATTTTGACCCTTGGATCTCATGCCAGGATCAAAAAAGACAATTTCATTTCTCTTTTACTGGAATAAATATTCCATTTGATTTCTCATTAGGTATATTTTGTTATTGGGGTAAAAACTTGAGAGGCTTAAGAAAACAGAAGGAATAATTTACCCAGTGATACATTTAAAAATGCAAATAAAACATAAGCCATGAAACCAGATGTTGAATTATTCCATCCTGCATTAGACTGATAGTCTCTGAAATGTATCAGAGAACAATGGGAATGCTCTGGGTGTGCATTTTGGTGGTTTTGCATTTTAGGGTATCACATGAACACACGGGTCATTTATGATTTAGAGGCATCGAGACAGGTTGCCATAGTGAAAAGTTCCAGTTCAGAATGTGTAAAATGATAAAATGATGATTGTGACATTTTTTCCTCAAAGGCTTCAAATATCAAGCATAAAGTGATTAATAATAAGTGTGTAAGAAAAGTACCTTAAAGTAAGATTTTTAGCATATGTACTCATCGATTTATAAAATGATCTTTCACCTTTTAGAGGGGCATCTGTGTGTTTCATGACAATGTATGAGAGATCAAGCCAGAGGCCCTTCGAATGGGTGGTGACGGCAACTGTGGCCCACACCTCAAAACTGTTGAGCTTTCTGTGTTAAATGCTGTCAGTGTGACAGAAAAATAGCAGATTTTGTCTGCCTTCAAAACATTTATATTGTAGCCTGTTGGAAAAACAAGCAAAAAATTATATCACACAACATATGACTAGAACTTATGTCTGTTAGTTATTAAACTTATTCCTTGAGATACATGTAAAGTTTTATATATATATATTTGTCACCCGCTCTAATAAAACCTTGATGTCTATAAATGGAAACATTTAGAATGCTAAGTGAACATTATAATCTGCTATCCAGTCTCTGATTTGGTGATGAAGAATCGAGAATCATTCTGTCTGCAGGTTATTTGCCCTTGACTAGGATTAGAACACATCTCTAAGTGGCAAGGCTCCTGTCTGCTGCACAATGAGGTGCTGATGTGTTTTGGCAAGTTCATCGTTTGATCTTCCTTCCCTGGGGAAGCGAAGTTGATAGTGCGGGCAGTGGGAAGAAGCGGGGCCCAGGTGAGGGGGAGCAGCTGCAGATGGTCAGAGGATGGTCAGAAGATGGTCGGAGGATGCCTATCTGTGCAGGTGTGAGCTCCTCGGTGGGGTGGCGCTGTGTTCCCCAGCAGCAGAGGGCCGGCCCTGGCTTCTCCTGAAGGAACGCCGTGCGGTGTGGCACTGATTCTCATACTTGACCTCTGGGCTTGTTTCTGGTTTGATTTCCAGTCTCCCCCCAACGTCGATCTTCACCTGGTTCAGCAGTCTGAATCGCCCATCTGGTCATTTCTTAGTGTTGTCTGCTTCTAGCGACTGTGCTGGCTATTGCAATATGTCACTTTCCCCAGTTGTCCCGTTATTTTGTGTGTGCTTTCAGGTTTTCAGTAACTCCCTGTTCTGTGTTTTTCCCTACTGAATGGTCACCTCCAGCTCAGAGCCTCCCCACCTTACCTGCCAAGGAGCACGGCTTGTTAAAAAAAACTCTTCACCAAACATGCCTGGGAATTTTAGGACTTGAATTTGGCAGGAGAGAGAGAGGTTCCAGTCTTCAGTGTTTATGTTGTTGAAAAGTTGGAAATTTCAAAATACAGTATGAATTTGGGTGAAGTCATAAGAAAATTGAAAAACAAAATAGAACAAAACAGTGGGTAATTTTGGTCCCATAGTTACAGGAGTTACCTATCATAGATAAAAGCTGGGTGCTTATTTTCTTAAAAAAGAGAGTCATATTCTATTTTGTTTTCTGGTTTTCTTGACATTATGACTCCACCCCAAATCCTGCTGTGCTTAGACATTCATTGAGAATCAAGTCTCACAGGACAAGGGGTTTGGAAGGAAACAGGCACTTCCCCTACAAGGTGACCTAAGTGGTCACCGAGGCTGGAAACAGTGGTCCTGATGCCTGGCAAGATCAGATAAGAAAAGTGAGTACTTGATACATCCCTAGCTATAAAATGAGTGACAAAACAGTGAGACCTTTTAAAAAATAATCAAAATAAAGGTTTATATCAACTGACATAAATCATAGTTAAATGATTTAACATATTTAATAAATGCTAAGCTCAGAACATGAGGCATTTTCCTTCGCTTACAGCTACAGCTGGAAACATGGTGTAAGCATCTTGCTACGGTAAATGGGTGCGCAAACCTGTAGCCGTGATTCGCTCTTGTTGTATGCTTTATCAGTCAATCAGGAGACGGTTTTCATTTAATTAACATTGCCAGAAATGCCAATAAAACCAGGGAGTTTTTGATCTAGCATTGTCTCTGACTCAGGGTTTTTGTGACAAAATGAAAACGGCATTGATTCTTTAATTGATTTTTGAAATTCATTGCCTGCGCAGGATCTTTCCCATTTTTTTCTCTTTATTATCTTGATACCATTCTGTCACTACTGCTAAGTATTTTATTGCTTCCCTGAGAGACGAGGTTCGTATTGATCAACACTGGAGTCTCAAAAGCTAAGTGTAAGTCGTCAATAATGCTAAGTGGGATATGGTGAATTAAATATTAAAAAAAATAATGAAATTTTTAGGGAATTACATGGTTCTAGAAAAATAAGGCTTGGATTCTTGTGTACATAGAAGATTCATTTGGATTCAAACAAAAAGAGAAATTTGCACTTTAAAATAGAAGAGATGCTTTACCTTCAACTATATATATATATATTTTTTTTTTTTCCTGTGTAATGGTCTTCATTAATAAAACATAATGTATTGAATATATATTTTATAATAGGATGAACCAATCTATTTTTTCATGTGGGGAGCTCCATTGAAACACTTGTGTTGAATTCATGACAATTTTAGAAATCACAGTTAGGGACCTGGAGGGGGAGATAAAAGGTTTCATTCCAGTCTAGAGTAGTAGCAAGTAAGAGGATTGGCGAGTCATAAGAAGAATAAGCCTGGGAATCTGTAGTTAACAACGCTGTATCGTTTACTTGAGAGCAGATCTTATGTGTTCTCACCATACATGCAAAGCAGGTGTCTATGCGAGATGGACGTGCTCATTAACTTGTCTGCGGTCACCACTGCAAAGCAGTACTCCTTAAACACCACGATGTCTACCACCTGAATATACACAGTTGTTACTTGTCCATCGTACCTCAGTGACGCTAGGAAGATGCCAGCAGGTGCAGGCCAGTTTCTTCTATCGCCTTCTGTCTGGGAAGCGTCCACACTTCACTCCTGGTTTCTGGTCTGAGGACCCTCCTGCTCCCTGCGGGGCCTGCCCGTCCTCACCCCTCTCACAGCCCCGTGTGTGCAGCAGGGAGACTTCCCTCCAGCGGCTGCCTCTGGCACAGGATGGCCCCCAGCTCCCTGCAGCTTCCGGCTGGGTCCAGTGTATCTCCGATGGGTCTGCCACCCTTGTCACTGTGCAGGGAAGAAGGGAGGACCCATTCAGCCAGATGCTGAGGGAGGTGCCCTGCTCCTCATCAGCCGGTGTCGGCTGTTCACTTATTAGTTTGTTTTCTCATTCATCAGTTGTCTACGATGCTATCTGTTCTAGCAAATTGATTTCTAGCAGATGGACCAAACTCTCTACTTGGAGCCGTTTGCTAGGACATAGGCAAGAATAGCACCAGGTGCAAGCAAATGCTTAATTAAAGGTGTCAGCAGAGCTACCTCCTATGGTGTGAGAGCAAAAAATTTAATAGAACTTTATGCCCAACTTATAATGCATAAGTAGCAGAAACAGGACCCAAGAGAGGGTCTTTCTGCATTCAGCGAGGTGGTCCCCTCAATTGTGAGCCTGGCCCCAGAGTGGGGGCCTTGTGGCCAATTTCTGTTCTCCATGGGTGGTCCTCTTCTCACACTCCTGCTAGTTTCAGGTGGACAGGTTTAAAAAAAATTTTTTTTTTATTTTAGAGAGAGAGAGTGGGGGAGGGTCAGAGGGAGGTGGAGAGAAGCAGACTCCCCACTGAGCACAGAACCTGATGCGGGGCTTGGTCCCACAATGCATGAGATCATGACCTGAGCCGAAACCAAGAGTCAGACGCTCAACCAACAGCACCACCCAGAAATTAAAATATCACCACATAGCGCACAAACCATTGCAGTCACAAAAGGAAAGCATTTTATTCATATTTACTTGGTTTTCCATGTGAGTTATAGAGATGCTGTCTATAACTTTTAAAATGTATGAATTATTCTTAATTACAAAAATATACGTGGTCAATTTACAATGTCTTGTATGGTACCAAGCAATCTGGAGTTTAGGTTTGTGTAACATAGGGCCATAAATATAATTTTTGGACACAGAAAGTAGCATTTTAAATTCTCATTTCTGGGAAAGTTTAATGAGAAACCTTTACTGGTGCTTACACCACACTCCAGGAAGGTACTTTTAGGTGAATTTATTACTTAGTTACCCACAATTGACAGCCATATTTTGGAGAAAAAATATCTTCACCCATGAGTAGGTTAGAGAAAAGAAAATCAAAAACAGGAAGAGGAAGGGAGCTGGAAGGCCCGTGAGCCGTTTGAATTGACAATGAGATTGTTTAGGGGCCTTTTCTCTTGATTCCACATTATCTTCTGTGAACCTGGCAGCTTTTCCCTGGGAGAAAGCGGAGATGAGAAATAGTCGGGTACCTGTAACTCAGAACCAAGCTCTGCCCTTGAGATTGCTTGGAGGCGCCCTCCGTGAAGCCATGTGATATCGAGTCAAGTCAAGGCATGTTCTTTATTCATCTTTGGGGTTTGTCTATATTGGTACTGAAGGAGGAGAACCCACAGCAGTACAAAAAAATGTTCTATAAATAAAATTCACATTTTTGCTTGTAAATAGAATGAGTACAGAGAAAACAGGCTTTGTTTTTTTGAACTTGTGATAAGTCAAAGAACAAATTTATACCTTGCATTGAAATGCCTTAAGTAATGCATTTCACAGATTGGCGAAGATCATGGGCAGAGAATGCATGCGAATTTCAGCAAACGTACATCTATTTGCGGTGGAGTCAAACACTCCTAAACGTCCTTCGGTTCCATCCTCTGATTCCGAAGCCTGTGCGATATCCAACCTTCTTTGTCACTCTTGTCCACATGCATGTCATGAAGCCTACACACCTGGCACTGACCAACAGGCCTGATCAGGCCAGCAGCTGGCTCGCTGCCCAGGCCTCGTCCCTGGAGGATGCTGGGCCCGCGGGATCTTACAAGTCTGAGCCAGGGGTGTCTGGGTGGCTCAGTCGGTTGAGCCTGACTCTGGATTTTGGCTCAGGTCATGATCTCGGGGTTGTGGGATTGAGCCCCATGTAGGACTCTGTGCTCAGCAGGGAGTCTGCTTGAGATTCTCTCTCCCTCTGCTCTTACCCCTGCTCACGTGTGCATGCGTGCTCTCTCTCTCAAATAAATAAATCTTAAAAAAAAGTCTGAGCCAGAAGCACCCCTAGAAACGACTCTTTTTTTTTTTTTTAAGATTTTACTTATCTATTTGACAGAGAGAGACACAGCGAGAGAGGGAACACAAGCAGGGGGAGTGGGAGAGGAAGAAGCAGGCTTCCCACTGAGCAGGGAGCCCGATGTGGGGCTCGATCCCAGGACCCTGGGATCATGACCTGAGCCGAAGGCAGACGCTTAACGACTGAGCCACCCAGGTGCCCCCCTAGAAACGACTCTTATCCAGTCCTTTCTTATTACTGAGGAGCAAATGGAAACATCACCTTACTTCTCTCAATATTGTGATTTTTAGGAAATTCCCTATTGCAATAGAAATGCCTGAAACCAGTTGCAGACATCCAGTGAGGGTGTACTCTGCGTTCAGAGCCTGTTCAGTTGCACAAGGCTCTGTGCAAGGTTCAGAGACAGGACAGTGCAGGCTCGGTCGCCGGAGCATGAGTGGCAGCTGTCCTGTCCTGGGTCCTGCAGAAAGGCTGCCGCCTGAGGAGACCGAGCGTGCTTCGGCTCCGTGCAGGTTTGTTTGCTCTTCCTCAAGCCCTCGGACGCTTGGATGGCTCACCTGCATCTTTTGGTGACAATGATCTTGTCCAGATCTTCATCTATACGTTCCAGGACCGACTTTTCTACTCTTTTCCAGCCTGTGTGTTTCTAAAAGTAAATGAAGGTGGCTCTTCAGCAGCTTCTGATAATTTTTTGGAACTCTGGGATGAGAGTCAGATATGGCGTCTCTGGATGCAAGCGAGGTAGAGGTGGCCATTTCAGCCTGGAGAGACTCCTAGGATGGCCTCTTGCTCAGGATCCCGAGGTTGCCTTTGAGTCGGACTGTGGCTTCGAGCCCCAGAGGAAGACACATCCTGTTATTTCCTAAATGAGCCCATCCTCCATCCTTCTCCAAAATTTCTTTTCTCGCCACTTGTGAGGGTCGCTGTGCCTGTGATTTCTGTCTGCCTTGTCAGTGTCATCACTCTTCCCCCCACTCATGGATGTTTGTCTTGCTGTCCAGTAGCAGAGGTGCCTGCTTTGAGAAGTTGTCCTGGCCATCCAGCATGGTGGCCTCCAGCACGGTGGCC
>NW_023270274.1:2265631-2270900 GCF_011800145.1 Mirounga leonina
CTCCAGCACGGTGGCCATCCAGCGCGGTGGCCTCCAGCACGGTGGCCTCCAGCACCGTGGCCATCCAGCACGGTGGCCTCCAGCACGGTGGCCTCCAGCATGGTGGCCTCCAGCACGGCCGTCCAGCAGGTGTACTTGCCTGTCTTTATTCGCTGACCTAGGGAGCTCGTCATCATTTGCTTTGTGTGTAGCCCCATGTCAGGGCGCTACAGGAGACCCTTCCACTCTCATCCTGTCTCTCCCCATTGGCCCCACCCCTGCCTCTCCTATAGTTGCTGCCCTGTGATGGGACTCAGCAAACATTTCTCATCTGCTGTTCTATCCTTCAATTTTTCTTGACACTGCGTATCCATCTCTCAGTCATCAAACTCCTCCATTCCTTGGCAGGACACTCTTGTCCCAAAGGCCAGTTGACTTCTCTCTCTGGGCCCACCCCCAAGCAGAGACCCCACATTCTGTCATTCTGGTTCTCCTCTCTGTTGCTTCCCTCATGGGGACTTTACCCTGATGACTGAAATTATTTGAGTTGCGTTGACCTTCCTCTCTGGTCCCCCTTCTGTTTCCAAATGCCATTTCAGCCCCTTGTCTTTAATGGAAACTTGGATGACCTCAGTTCTTCCAGACACTCATAGCACGTAGAACCTTGTGATGCTTATGAGCCTCTGCATTTCCACTTAGATGTCCCCTCAAATAGGACATGTCCTCAATGCCACCCGGTTCCTCCTTGTCTCTGTCATGGCACCTTTTTTCTTTCCTAAAAAGTCACCACTTGGTGCCTACTTTCCAACGTCCCTGGATCTGAGTCTTCCCTCTGGCTCTGTGCCTCAGTGCTGATTGATATTGGTCAACTCCTGGCGTCATACTGCTCTCCTGACTCTGTTTATATCTGCACACCTTTTCCCCTTTAACTATGTCCCTGCTCTTTTCAAACCTTTACTGTCCCTACCTAAGTCTGACCACTTCTGTGAAACCATCATTGGCACTCCAAGCTTTGTCAGTTTTTGAGATCCTGCACAACTTACTCTGTGTTAACGAAGTTATTATACACGGTTATTAACATTGAATTTTATAGATTTGTTATTTGCTGTCTCACGGGGCATGTATTTCCTATTTTTTAATTAGTCCCTCAGTACAACCATATATTTCTTCATCGTAAAGACCACACCGTACGTTCCCTGCAGCCCTCAGCAGTGACCAGCAGAGCCTAGGGCACATAGTAGGTACTCAAAAGGTAATTGGTGATTGGCTACATTTGAGATTTTCAGGAAACAGACATTTAAAATGAGAATCAAAATTTGTTTTCTGTCTCTGCAGCTGAAATTTCCCTCCATTTTTAGAGAGGCGCTGTTCCCCTTTTTCTCCTTTGTGCCTAATTTACTGAGGAGCTACTTTCTATTCTGTTGTATGTGTTGCCCCTTATTTTATTTCTTGGCTTCTGATTTTTAAAACTCCACCTTAAGGATGACAGCAAATCCACAAAGGAAGGACTCAGCAGGAGCAGACACATTTTTTAAAAACATTTTCTTATCTTGCTTGAACTTGATTTTTCCAAGAGGTCATAGTTATTACATTATCATCAATATTTACTGAAATCCTGCCATTTTCCTAGTAAATGTTTTTTTTTTTTTTTTTTTTAATTTTACATGTTCCTCCCACCCACCTCCCCTCTGGTAACCATCTGTTTGTTCTCTGTAGTTAAGAGTTTGTTTCTTGGTTTGTCTCTTTTTTTCCCTTTGTTCATTTGTTTTGTTTCTTAAATTCCACATATGAGTGAAGTCATACAGTATCTGTCTGACTTATTTCACTTAGCATTATACTCTTTAGGGTTATCCATGCCATTGCAAATGATAAGATTTCATTATTTTTTTATGGCTTAGTAATATTTCATTGTATACATACCACTTCTTTATCCATTCATCAATCAATGGACACAGGCTGTTTCCATAATTTGGCTACTGTAAATAATGCTGCAATAAACATAGTGGTTCATGTATCCCTTTGAATTAGTGTTTTTGTATTTTGGGTAAATACCAGCAGTGCGATTAATAGATCAGAGGGTAGTTCTTTTTTTTTTTTTTTTTAGGGTAGTTCTATTTTTTAACTTTTTGAGGACCCTCCATACTGTTTTCCAGAGTGGCTCTACCAGTTTGTGTTCCCACCAACAGTGCATGAGGGTCCTTTTTCTCCGCATCCTCACCGACACTTCTTGTTTCTTGTGTTTTCGATTCTAGTCATTCTGACAGGTGTGATGTGATATCTCATCGTGGTTTTGATTTGCATTTCCCTGATAATCAGTGATGTTGGGCATCTTTTTATGTGTCTGTTGGCCATTTGTATGTTGTCTTTGGAGAAATGTCTGCTTATGTCTTCTGCCCATTTTTAATTGGATTATTTGTTTTTTTTTTTTTTTTTGAGTGTTGAGTTGTATATGTTGTTCATATATTTTTAATACTAACCCTTAATCAGATATGTCATCAGTAGGTTGCCTTTTAGTTTTGTTGATTGTTTCCTTCAGAAGGTTATTATTTTGATGTAGTCCCAACAGTTTATTTTTGCTTTTGTTTCCCTTACCTCAGGAGACATCTCTAGGAAAAAAGTTGTTATGGCTGATGTCAGAGAAATTACTGCCTGTGCTCTCTTCTAGGATTTTTATGGTTTCAGGTCTCGCATCTAGGTCCTTTGTCCATTTTGAGTTTATTTTTGTGTATGGTGTAAGAAAGTGGTCCAGTTTCATTCTTTTGCATGTTGCTGACCAGTTTTCCCAACACCATT
Organism: Mirounga leonina; assembly: GCF_011800145.1. NCBI lineage: Eukaryota > Metazoa > Chordata > Mammalia > Carnivora > Phocidae > Mirounga > Mirounga leonina. The sequence goes on from NW_023270274.1 coordinate 2,268,404, forward strand.
TGGTGAAGAGACTGTCTTTGTCCCATTGCATAGTCTTGACTCCCTTACTGAAGATTAATTAACCATATAATCATGGTTTATTTCTGGGCTTTCTATTCTGTCCATTGATCTATGTGTCCATTTTTGTGTCAGTAGCATGCTGTCTGGATGACTATAGCTGTGTAATTTTTTTGATTTATTTATTTTTGTCTGGGAGAGGGGGAGGGGCAAAGGGAGAGGAGGGAGAGTCTTTTAAGGAGACTCAGTGCTGAGCACAGAGCCTGATGTGGAGCTCGATCTCATGACTTTGAGATCATGACCTGAGCTGAAGCCAAGAGATGGATGCTTAACCGACTGCACCACTCAGGTGCTCCCAACAGCTTTGTGATATAACTTGAAGTCTGGAATTGTGATGTCTTCAGCTTTGCTTTTACTTTTCAAGATTGTTTTGGCTATTCTGCGTCTTTTGTGGTTCCATACAAATTTTAGTATTGTTTGTTCTAGTTCTGTGAAAAATCCTGCTGTTATTTAGATAGGGATTGCATTAAATGTGTAGACTGCTTTGGGTAGTAGAGACATTTTTAATTTTTTTTTTTAAATTTTATTTATTTATTTGAGAGAGAGAATGAGAGAGAGAGAGAGCACATGAGGGGGGGAGGGTCAGAGGGAGAAGCAGACTCCCCGCTGAGCAGGGAGCCCGATGTGGGACTTGATCCCGGGACTCCAGGATCATGACCTGAGCTGAAGGCAGTTGCTTAACCGACTGAGCCACCCAGGCGCCCTAGTATAGATATTTTAACAGTATTTGTTCTTTCAATCCATGAGCATGGAATGTCTTTCCATTTCTTTGTGTTGTCTTCAATTTCTTTCATCAGTGTTTTATAGTTTTCAGACTACAGGTCTTTCACCTCTTTGGTTAGGTTTATTCCTAGATATTTTATTATTTTTTTGTGCAATTCTAAATGATACTGTTTTCTAAATTTCTCTTTCTGCTGCTTCATTATGAGTGCATGGAATGCAATGGATTTCTGTAGCTTGATTTTTGTATCCTGTGACCTCACATTTTTTAGAAACATTTTATTATCTTGCTTGGTACTCAATTGTTCCAAGAGGTCATAGTTATTACATGATCATCAATATTTCCCAAAATCCTGTCATTTTCCCAACAAATAATTTTGATATCAAAAGGAAGCATTTTATTTAAAAGATCTCATTGCCTTTATCCCATAGAAAAAGAGGAACACATACATGATGTGTAAAGGAGGTTCATTGTTATAAGGGATGTTTAAAAAAGGGTCTTAACCTAATTTCAGAGTGTGTCTCCCTGGACTGTCCTTACAACTGCAGGGCATTTCCAGTGAGATTTTCATGGTGTAAACTTTTACCCCCATTCTGTCCTTTCAGGGAATTGTAATGTAGATTTAGGAAAAGTCTACCTTCTATTGAATTATTAATGACATTTTCTTTCTAGGTCTATTTGGACTAGACTGGATTCCGATTCAAAACTTGGAAATATAAACTGAAGTGGGGATGAAGGCAATCACTGATATGTGTCGAGTTAACATTTTTCCATATTAATAAAATAAAATCAAGGAAATACCCAAATAACCTCACCTAAGTGAAATATCCCTACTCTGACCCCACCAGATCCCAGGCAGAGCTGATGACAAACAATACACCTTTTATTCTTTCTGCTTATTTCCTGGGGGGCATTTTGGGTAAGGGAGGGTGGCAGTCACGGGTGGGGTAAGCCAACTCAGATCACAGTGATGCAGGCGCCTTGGAGAAGGGCCCCATGTGCCCTGCTAATGACCCTGCAACATGGCAAAGAATGGACGTCATCTTGTGTCTGTATTTTGAGCCCCGCACTTCTGCAAAATGTTGTAGAAAGTATTTATGACATTTTAAAGGAAGTGACTAGGGTTTTGCAAGTAAGTTTTTAATGTTTAATCTTAGAGACGTATAAGGACTTATGGATTGTTTACTGCAGGCTTTCCACGATGCTGCAAGCCAAATCGAACAGTTTTATTGGAAACAGTGATAAAATGCAAATAGAGAAATATCTCATTTATCCCTCATTTTTAAGCAATGCTAAGTTTTGCAAAAGCGATTTTCCATACATGTGATGCTGAAGATAAAGCACAATTTCTTCATTTTGAAAATCCTGTCTCCTGATGAAATCAGCCATCGTTTTGCACACAGTAAATCTCTTTGCTGTGTTGTTTGCTGTTTTCGGAGAGGATTGAGGTCCCAGGCTTCTGTCTCTTTGCAAAGTGGCTTCCGCTGCTGCCTTTTGGGTTCTCCTGGGAACTCTGTGTGGTTTGTCCTGCCTCTCTCATGGTGGGACTCGGAGTGCCTCCTGTGGCTGTCAGCATCTTGCTCCTGACTCGCTCACGGGCGGGAGGCAGAGGGACGCTCGCTGGAAACGCACCAGTGGGCTCCGAGGGGGAGATTGAGACTCCCACCCACAGGTCAGGGAGGTGCTGCTTCCGGGATTACGGATCTCAGGTCAGGGAGG
>NW_023270274.1:2270910-2289463 GCF_011800145.1 Mirounga leonina
AGGGATCTCAGGGCATTAGGGATCTCAGGTCAGGGAGATGCTGCTTCTGGCATTAGGGATCTCAGGTCATGGAGGGGCTGCTTCTGGCATTAGGGATCTCAGGTCAGGGAGGGGCTGCTTCCGCCATTAGGGATCTCAGGTCAGGGAGTATGTTCTTTTGGGAGTCTGTCTTCCACTTACTGTGATCCATTTGGGATTTGTGGGGTGACCTGGTCCATGTGGGATTTGTGGGGTGACCCGGAGGCCGGCAGCCTGGGTGGTGAAAGAATTCACTGGAGGCAGAACAAAGGAGATAGAAGTTTATTGAATATGCTGCAAGGGAGCAGTGGGTGGGCAGCAAAGGGGAGACTGTCCGCCAGGAGGCGGTGGGGGGGGGCTGTAGTTAAGGGGGGAAGGTTAGGAAGTATGGGAATGTATGGAATTTTCCTTTTTTGGTATCTGTGCCTGGTTGTAAGTGGCCACTGGTCTGCAAGGGCCTGTGGATATTTCGAGGTGGGTCTCCGATGAGTCTGCGCTCAGCCTGGCGGTGGCGTGGGCCCTTCTGCCTCACGCAGGTTCCTGCTACTCCAGTCTGCTGCCTGAAAGCAGCCTCGGCAGGATTCTTCTGTCTTGTAGGTACTGGCCAGTTGTCCCTTTCACTTGCTGAGCGGTGGTCAGCGTTACAGATGGAATACTGCGTGTTTATCCATTCCCCAGTTGAAGGACTTTGGGTTGTGCCCAGTTTTTTGCAATTTTGTAAAGAGCTGCTCTGGACATTTATGCACTGATTGGGTAAATACCCAGGAGTGAGATTGCTGGGTTTTGTGGTAAAAACGTATTTAACTTTGGGACATAAGGAACTGGCCAGCTTTCCCTCAGTGGCTGTCCCATTCTGCTCTCCTGAGAGAAACCCTACTTGTTCATGATGTATTATCTTTCTTTACATATAGTCAGATTTAATGTGTTAATATCTGTGAAGGATCCTAGTGTCTGCCATTTTCTTGTGATGCCTTTGTTTGGTTTGACATCAGGGTGAGGCAGGCCCCAGAAAGGGTCCCCCAGTGGTGTCTTCTCATGATCACGCTGGGGTTTTGGAAAGAATGCTGCAGAGGTGAAGTGCCCTTCTTGTATCATATCGGAGGACATCCATGTGGCGTCCCCAGTAATAGCAACCTTCATTCTTGGGTGACATGGTGTTATCAGGTTCTCCTCTGTAAACTTACTATTCATGCCTTTGCTACTCTGTGTGTTGGAAGCGAGTTGCTAAGTCTCACCTCCAAAGGAAGTAAAGTGTGAATTCACCACCACCTCATAGGGAATATGTGCTTCTTATCTCCAATTTAGTTATTTATTCAACCATTTATTCACATCATTATGGACTTCTGTATATTTATTTTCTACTTTGGGTTCTAATCCAGTATTACATTATTTGTTGTTCTAATTTTTCCAGTTTGGGCCACTGTATTTTTTTCAGCTTGGCTCCTGGATCCTTTGATGTGTTTTGTTAATTTAAGAACTTCCTTTTTTCTGTTACTATGAGTTCCCCCACAGGCCCCTCTGTTTTCTCTGCCCTGGCCATGGGATCAGCCATTCATCCAGGGGGCCCTGGCTGTGTGCACTAGGCTTGTTGCGCTCACTCCGATCTGATCTGTGATCTGCATCTGAAATCCTACTCCTTGTCTTCCCCCGCACTCCACCCTAGGGCAGGCCCTGTCTCTCCTTGGCAGAGTCTGTCTGCTGGGTTCTAGGCTAGTAGATTTCCCTGTGGTCTCAACTCTCCGATGAGTTCAAGAAAATTGTAATTTCATAGATTTTTTCACTTTTTCTTGTTGTTAGGATAGGAGGGACTCTCTTTCCAGTTTTCCACTTAGCACGGTAAAGCTGGGTCCTTTCTGACATGGGAAATGTTGGGGAGGACGAGATGGTGGTTGACGGCTTGGAGTGGCCCACGGGAATCTGTGAACTGGGTCCATAGGTCCCGTTCTCCAGCTCGGTCCCTGGACTGCCCAGAGTGAAAAGTCCAGCAGACTGGGGCTGGAGCTTGAGGCCAGATGAGGGGAACTTTTCTCATTCATGGGGATCCATGGGCTTCGTTGATCTTGGTCTGGACTCACAGGCCAGGCTAGAGTCAAGGTGGCACTTGCCATTTCATGGAAAGGTAGGTAGCCTTCCAGGGCGGCTGTCATGTTTTGGCAAATCATTGTTGAGTGCACTAATATCCCCAGTAGACTAAACTTTGTTGCAGACTTCAGTCCTCAGGGTCCGGTTGTGGCTGAGCGTCTCACTCCTAAGGACTCCTGCTTATAGTTCAGAGAACAGAGTTTCAGCTGCTAACACTGATGGTTTCTATTTCAGGAAGACAATTCACGAATGTCTTTTAAGAAAAGTGTTCCCTTAAGACACAACACAAAGAAAAAAGGTATGTCATGTCGATAGTGAAGAAATAGAAATGTGTATTTTCTGTAATAATTCAGCCATGGGTGCGGATACTGGTATGATCCTATTATATAAACAGCTAGTCACTCTTGTCTCTTGAAATATAGTTAAAATATGCAGAGAACATTCAATAGACAAAAGGTCTTACTTCTTGCCCACCATACATTTCTGGCCCCCACCCCAACCCCGTAACAATAACATCACCAAATTAGAAATACTTTCTTAAATTGTTTTCATAACTGTTTACTTATAATTTTTTAGATTTGTAGTTCTATTTATTTAAAAAAATTTTTTAAAGATTTTATTTATTTGACACATAGAGAGAGCGAGCACGAGAGAGCTGCAAAGGCAGAGGGAGAAGCAGACTCCCCGCTGAGCAGGGAGCCTGATGTGGGACTTGATCCCAGGACCCCCGGATCATGACTTGAGCCAAAAGCACCCCTAGATTTGTAGTTTTAAAAGAGGTTTGATATATATGCCTTTCTGGTGTAACATATTGGCCACGAAGAGTAGGAACTGACATTTTACAGTATTAAATGACATAAAGCTTGGGAAATGCTTTGCAAATTGTAAAAATCCTATGGACATATGAACTCTCTTTTCATTATGTAAGTTGGATATTTTACAGATGAGGGGGCTGAGGCACAGAGTGGGTAGGTAGCCTTTCCAAGGTCACATGTTATTTCCCATTTCTGAATTCTCCTGTTGCAGCAGAACTTGGACGGCGTGTCTTCTGGGGTCTGAAGGTCTCGTGTCCATGGGTAGGAGCAGAGGACCCTGAGGTTCATGCCGTAGCCTTGAATCATGGCTTGGATCTTTATCAGTAACTACTGTGCTCTTTGGTTGTAATTTAGTCCCCAAAACAGAACACCTGCAGCCGTTTTCCCTTGAAAGGGTGGTGATTACAGTTCCATGAGATAATGGTGTCTTCTGAGATTACCTCAGGGATTACCTAGCTCTGTTTGTTGCCTCCGCTCCTTCTGTGGACCTGATTGTGAGGACCTGGGCATTGTTCCCCTTGAAGAAAGATAGAGGGGTGTCTACACAGGAAAGGCTGAAGGGAGCTCTGCTGGCTTGTAGGGAGGAGATGCGCCCAAACTCCCTAGGAAACTGGCTGGGCACCACGGGTAAGTCGGCCGGAGTGTCCATTCAGTTGTAGAGTATGGGTCTGAATGACAGCGTCTCTATTTGTTATTATTTTTAACTGAAGGATGCTCTTCAGGTGACAATTCACGCCAGAGAAATCTCAGTGGGCAACACCTAACCTGGCTCCCCCTCCCAGCCCCTCCTATGCCCTTCCCTGCACTCAAGGTCTGGAGTACTTTAAAAAATCCCATTAAATGCTATAGGCTTTTATGGAGCCTTAAGTATAGGAAACATATTGAACCATCTGCTTTAACAGCACTTTAAAAATACACATGGATTCCAGAACACCTCCAGAGACATTTCCTTTCGATTTTTATTTTCATTTCAACAACCTCGCTCGGTGACACTCCTCATTTTCCAGAGGAGAACAGAATGACAACCCACCTTGTCCTCGGTGACACAGGTGACAGAAGAAACAGCAGAAATTCAAGCAAATCCATCTCCTCCCCCCCCACCATTGTCGGTGAGGCACAGCGCTGGCCGCGGGCTGGGCTGGTGCCTCCCACGGGCCTGGTCCAGCATGCGCTGGTGGGCCGGAGGGTTCGCCCCTCACGCCAGCATGGAGTTGCCTTGAGGAGGTGGCTGTGAGTGATTTTATGACAACTCCGGTTGGTTTCCAAGTGGCCAGGTTATCTCTGGGCTCTACTCCATGGATCTGTGGTTCAGTGACACACTTCGAGGTCTCTGGGCACTTTTTCACTCAAGTACAGGCCACAGGGCTGTTGGAATTAATCAGCCAATCTGAGGCCACCGGAGATTGTGGCCCAGTGCAAAGACTGATTTGGGAGAAGGGAGTGAGCCCATTTCACACCTCACTTAAAAAATGTCACCTTTCCTACCGAATGCTCGTGGCTGTTAGCGGCCATCTATCGACCGCCATAGAAGCAGGTGCTCGAGGCCCCAGAGTTCTGGCCAGTTGTAACCCGAGTTTCCAGACCAGTGCTCTGCCTTCTTACATTTTGTTCGCGTTTGCGAGATTCGTTTTTCTGGGGCCATGAGGCCATTTTAAGTCCCTGAGGTTTAATCCAAGGCAGTGGTAAGTTTGTTTGTTTTATGTTACTGGGAGTAATTTTTGGCCATGTCACATTGCTGTTATTTTTGCTTGTTTTTGAGAATTGGGAAGTAGAGGGATATTTGAAGTGAAGGAACAAAAGAATCAGAAGAAAAGACCAGTATTTTTTCCTCTGTGATTTTCAACCTTTTTACTTTGCTTCAGAGGGTTCCCAGTTCTAGGGGCAAAGCCAGGGAACAAGCATGATGCTGCCCAGCACCCAGGTGCCTGGCTCAGAAACCTCCCTCTGCAGCCTCCGTGCAACGGGTCCTCACCTGTTGCTCCTCCGTGTGCTGAAGGCTTGGCAGCCCCCAGGCGGAGCGTGGCCAGGCCAGACTCTCAGGCTCTTCGGAGTCTTCATTAGATGTCTTTTTTTTCTTCCTATGATTTTAGTAAATCTGGAAACTTAGTAATCATTAAAATAAAATTGTAACTTACTGATTGTCATTCAAAGAGCTACTAATGGTTGATGAGACTTTGGGTCCAACAGGCAGGACGGGCCTCATAAAGAGCAGAGAACACGTACCCAGCTTTTTTGATCAACACCTTTTTAGGTCAAAAGCACCTCATGATTTTGTGTGCTTTTCTTAAGTATGGTCTGTTTTGACCATGTCTTTTGACTTGTGGTAACAGCCTGCTCTGGCCAAATTAATTAATACGGTTTATTTTTTTAACTCTCATTTCCTATCTTTGGGTAAAGTGAGGGGACGTCCTTGCCTGAACCAGGCTTCTGCTCATTCCCTGCTGTTTTTATGAATCTCATCAGAGTGACCCCGAGCAGATTGGTGATTGGGTTTCAGGGATGTCAGCCCTCACGGCCCCTTCCCTGTTTCCCCACCCCTCAGTGGGTCCTTCCCTGCTTTTCTCTCTTCCTATCGGGTGGCCAGTATATAAAGCCTCTGCTCTGGGGAACTGTTACCGGTTATTTACACTGTAGTGTGAAGCTAAGTTGGTGTCCCAACTTCCCTTGTACATGGAAGCCACCTTTACTTTGAAGAAGCTGACTACTGGTTAAGTAGGTGTGGGAAGGAAGTAGTTGAGCTCCAAGGTGTGTGAGGCCAGCCCTGGTCAGTAGGGGAGGGTGTTAACCAAGCAGAAAATGACTGCACTGAATACACATCTTATTTGACCCAGGATAAGGAACACTGAGAGAAAAACAGATGGTTATCGTTGGCTTGGTGTCTGGCCCTGGTTTGCGTTTCCCTGTCTACCCATCAGCGTGTCTGAGTGCTTCTGTGTGGTCTTCGGTCTTTGGTCGGCAGTAACTTAGCCAGTGGGCATTTCTCTCCATTCTGTACATTATAAGTGCTGTTATTTGAGAGGTTTTATTTTCTTTGGCAAATTCGTTTAGTGATATTCTGTGATCTTTTAGGTAGGTGTAAAATGGTGCTTAGACTAAACCTGGTACAGAGGAGAGTGAGCGCAGAGCATCCAGAAGTAGTCCTGGAGCCTGCGGTCTCCTGGCTGTGTCAGCTCAGACCAGTCCCGGGGCCCCAGTGCTCACGGGTAAGGGGGGGCCATGGCATCAGACACTCCCTTCCGGTTCCAGTTGGGCTGGATTTGTGCAATCTGAGTGTGGTTCAGCTGCTCCTATCCGCTCTTCTCAGCTGATGAGCGTGTGAGGAGCTGCCCATCCCTCGTGATGCTGCCCACCCCGAGGGCTTGACTTTAGTTCTCTGGGGGTTGTTCGAGTTTTGAATCTAATCTTTGCCTTTAGACAGAACTCAAGCCAAGTAATTCTAGAGAAAAGTGTTCACTATACTTTTCTCCTTAGATACTTTCCTTACTCCTAAACCTAAGTCATTTCTGAGAACCTAAGATCTCTCTCTTTCTTGGGCTAGCCAGACTAACTCAATTCCAGTATAGTAATTGATCTACAGTCATTCTTGGGAGATCCTGTGGGTTTGGTTCCAGAGCGCCACAATAGAGCTAATATTCCTGTAAAGCAAATATTGCAGTAAAGCAGAGCCAGATGAAGGTTTTGGTTTTCTACTGTACAGGAAAGTTACATTTATACCATATCGTAGTCTGTTAAGTGTGTAATAGCATTATGTTTAAAAATCAATGTACATAGGTTAATTAGGAAATAATTTATTGCTAAAAAATACTCTCATCTGAGATTTCAGTGAGTGGCAATCACTGCTCATAGATGACTGTAACACATATGACAATAATGAAAAAGTTTGAAATATTGCAAGAATTGCCAAAATGTGACATGCAAACATGAGCAAATGCTGTTGGAACAACGGTCCTGACAGACATGCTTGATGCAGAGTTACCACAAACCTTCAATTTGTAAAACAAAAACAAAAACAAAACCAAAACCAAAAAACAAACCCAGTATCTGCAAAGTGCAATAAAGCAAATTGCAATAAAATGAGGTCTGCCTGAATATGAAGCCCCTCTCCAGTTTCGTAGGATTAATAATGTTAGCTCGATTAAATGATCTTTCAAGTTCATAAAAATTGTTTCTTGGCGTCTAGACAAGTTGAGTTTATATGGCTGCTTTCCTCTTCAGTGATGGGAGACTATGTGCCTTATACGCAGGGGTGCAGGAAAAGGGACCGTTGTCTTACCTGAGAGCCATGGAAACAGGATATAGGCTTTCCCCGTTTATTGACATCACTCCTCCAAAATGGTCTTGTGGAGCTGTCATTGGATACGTTAAAACTGATAAGACAACATTAATATGTAATTACTTATAAATTGTATTAAAACCATTTGGGAATTGATAAGGAGAAGCAAAGTGTTAATCGGAGGTACTGAGCATTCAAATGAACCTTAATAGTTTAATCAACGATGTGTGTGGAGGGAAGTGTGCTAGACCGAGAGCTCGGGGGCCAAGTACCCACCCTGTCCCTGGGATCTGTGGCATCCAAGCAAGTCACTCAAATTCTTTTAACATTATTTTCCTCATCTACAGAGTTGATAGCATATGGCACTGTTGTGTTAAATGAGGAAAGTAATCTGAAGGTATATTGGGAGCTCTGAACTGTATATAAACCCACAGCCATTCTTCATTCTGTGCTGGCTTCTCTTGGAACTCCCCTGAGTTCTGCGGGTCTGTTTGCTCGTTGTGAAGAGACACCTGCATCTCTTCGCTTGGCCGAGGGGCCCTCTCCTGCTGTGTCACACCTCCATCAGTGTCTTGCTTTAATTTCCAGCCATCTCTGCACACCTGATTTTGACAGGTCCTCCAGTGGACATTTTACTGTCGTTGTGCGCCAGGCAAATATTCAGGTTGAAACACTTGCTCACGTTGAATGGTCCAGGAGGGCATTCTCACCTGCTTTCACCATATACTTTTGTTGAATTTCTTGGCAAATTTCTCAGGAATAATACCGATAGCATAATGTGTTGTCATTCCTTTCAAATGAGATGCTGATATGTTTTCATCAGTATGAAGAAGAGAAGAATAAACAGCTTATAACATGATTGGAATTTAGTCTAGGAAGGGACCATAAAGATCCAATAGCCATCCCTCCCACCCCATCTCCTCTGCAATTTCTCTTCTGATGAAGTTCTACTACCGTTACTATCTGGGTCTTATCTTTTATGTGTAAAATAAAAGGTAAGGATGAAATCATCGGTTTTCAATCTTTAAAAGGAAACGTTGGAATGTTTTATAGTGGAGAACTCAAGGGGTCAAGGTTAGTACCATCAGTGATAAAGTAATGTCAATCTCATATACCTCTTGGTAGGATGCAGTGGGAAGGACACTGCATCTCTCTGGTGTTGCTCCCCCAAATCCACAACTCCGTTCCATTCATGAGAAGATATCAGCCACACCCAACCTGAAGGACGTTCTACAGAATACCCAGCCAGTAGTCTTCAGAAGTGTCCTGGCCATGGGAAGTGAGGAGAGCCTGAGAAGCTGTCACAGTTTGGAGGACACTAGGAGACACGACCACTGACTGCAAGGCGCTATGGTGAATTGGGTCCTGGAACAGAAAAAGGATATTAATGGAAAAACTGGTGGAATCCAAACAAAGCCTGTAGTTAAATAGTATTGTCTTAATGTTAATTTTAGTTTTTATAGTGCACCATGGTTATATAAGATGCTAACTCCAGGCGAAGTGAGGTGAAGGGGGTATTAGAACTCTGTCAGGATTACAGAGGACAGTGGACATGGGTCATCACGTTGCTTGGTGGTGACGAGGTCCAAGGTGTGGTCTTGGGAGAAGGATGGAGAACAGGCTTGCTGGATGTGATGAGATGGCAGAGCTGAGAGACCAAGTCTGGAAGATTTGTCTCGAGTGGCTATTGAGATCCCCAAGGGCTCTGACAGGGGCTCTGAGAGAGGGATTGAGGACTGGGAGAGTCAGGGAGAGAGGGGCGGGGTGCTCCAAGGAGGGTACGTGGCAAGTAGAGTCTGAGGACACGAACTGTGAAGGGTTTTAGGGAGGAGGAAGGACTAACGGTTTGGACATGGCAGTGAGGAGCAAGGAGGACCTGTCCCCACTTCCGAGCGTGTGGAAGAGCCAGCAACCATCACTTGGGAAGCTATGTCCTTGGGAGGGTATGACTTGGGCCATTTTTTCTGCAGGGCACTTTGAAGCTTGGGTACCTCTGAACCAGCAATCTGCATCTGGAAGTTTATCCTAAGGCTCTAAAGTCAGACCAGTTCTTATTCTCTACTGCCAGATTTCATATAGATTACAATTTAAAACAGCAAGTGGTGGGTCTGTGACTTAAATTTATTTCCATTTTAGGGGGCTTTTCTCTTTGTTCCAAATTTTCTATCATGAGCACATTTGAATGCAGAAAATTAAAATTATTTTAAGAATAAAATAGCTTATACTGACTGCAGGCTTGCTCATTAGGTTCCCTGTTTTTCTAGGTTCCCAGTGGGAGAGGAATCCTTCAAGCCACTATCAGAGATGTTGTGAATTCAAACTACTTTTTGATTTAATTTGTAATTCCCTCTAAGGACTTGGAAAATGTCTTTGCTGATTTATTTAAAAAACATTCTAGCCCACAGAGAAATCAGACGCCTAGGTAATAGTTACAAAGTACAAAAATTAAATGCTATCTAACACTGGGCTTCTAACTTTTTGCAAACGAATTATACCCTAAACCAAAACATGGGATTTATTTTCACCAATTTGAGCCTGACATCTTAATTTATAGCGAGTGGCTGCCGTCTACTGTGGCAGTCATAGAAATAATGACAACGAAAATGAGGTTTCCAGGCAAGTGCTGACTACCGCTCTCACAACATGTTCAAATCACATACACTTTAAAGCAGTTAAATTGATGGAACTCTGTGGACAGAGGCAGGGTTTTCCTGACCTCCTCCAGCTGCCGGGGAGTCTGGTTCCGGGCGGCCTTTGGCCTCCCACGATGTCCTCACAACCAGCCTGCTCTTGAAACTCTGAGTTCTCGTTCATTCTCTTCTGTCCCAGTTTTCAGATTCTCCAGCTGCTGCCGTTGGCAGTTTAATCTCTCCAATCACATCTTGTAACAGCTTCTTGAATTTCTTCCTCCAGTGGCTGTCAGCTCCCCCAGCTGCTCTTGTCCATCTTTTTTTCATCCCACTTGCCAAAATGTCAAGCCTTCAGAACAGCTTCAGTCTAGCTGTTTGGCTCCTGAGTTCAAGTTCACTGAAGTGGTTATTAGCAAAAGTATTTCTGTGTTAACTATGCCAGTGGGAACTTGGGCACATCGGTACACTCAGAAGCATGTATCTATGATAGGACTGAGATTTTCATGCTATGCTCATGAGTTGACAGAGACTCCATAAACCTCAGAATACCTGAAGTCAAAGCAAAATTGCCAGATAGGCTGTGAAATGGGGCAGACCCACACAAGCTGTGCTGCATTTATTCACACCTTACTGTGTGTATCAGTGGGTTCTGTCTTGCAAGTGTTGACGTTGTCATCCATTTCTTTTAGTGTTTTTCATTTTAGACTGAATGTTCTATTTTTATTGCTATTTACTGTTGGGGTCTTTGAAAGGCAGCTGCTGTGTAAGTTGAGCTGGTTTACATTTTCTGGTTGTTTGTAGGGTACACCCAACACCTGCATTTTATGGTTTACTGTTGTAACCGGAGAGACTCGGTTACCTACTAAATCTTGTGTGGAGGGAAGGAAATGCCACCATGTGCCCCTGACTTCCCTCAATGAAGCTGCATGAGGAAGTAGTTTAAGAAAAATGTGCTTTTCTTTAGAGGAAAAAAATAAGATCACAGTTTTGCCAGTTGCCCTGTGATCTCAGAAACTACAATTTGCATAATGTTGGCATGACTTTCTGTATCATGATGCATGATTATCCTTTTACTGAAACTGGCTCTAAATTCTCTCTAAACTAGCCCACTTGGTTATATTCCAGCAATTCCTTTAGCTGTAGATCTTACTTCTAAATCTCATGGTATGTAAACCCTTTGGTCAGTTTATTAATATCTGGATTTTTCTCTCTTTTTTAGCATCTCTCAAGAACCTCAGCAAGAATAAAAAAGTGGTTCCGTTTCCTGGTAAGAGAGTGAATTATCAATGATCATTTGTGGGGCACGTGTGACACGTGCAGATGGCTGTTCTGGGCTCACTTTGTCCATTTGTGGGTTTCCCCATTGAAACGGTCCCACGTAGGTCACTTTATATATCGCCCCAGACCGGGCACCCACCAGCCCTTCTGTCTTCTGGCCGCCTTCCACTTGTATTATGTGGCTTTGAACAGATGACTTACTCTCTCATCACTAAGCAGGGACCCCTCTAAACTGTACTTTGGATGGCCAGGTTTTTCAGTGCATGACAAGTGCTGGTTTAGACCCACCATGTGGTGGTGCTGTCAGCCCACAGTTCCGTCCAGGCATCATGCAATTAATTGTAATATTTCACGGCATACCCTTCTAATACATTGTAAAAAAAAAAAAAAAAGCAGAAATGAGAAAAACTAAAGCTCCTGAAAGTTGTGACAAGGAGTACAGATTTCAGACAGGAGACTTGAGACAGAGGAGTGCACCCAAGTGATGCACTTTTAGCCCCATGTAGAGGTCCACTGGGTCGTGGGCTCGGCTCTGATAGGAAATGGAGCATGTGTGTCTGGGACTAGCAGCATCTTGTTGGCAACCGCATTTAAAGGGCAAGGAGAGCTCAGGGAGTTTGGAAATATGTTTTATTGCATAATAATATAACACATTATTTTATTTTATATTAATATTTAACATAAACTTATATTACATTTCATGGTAATCTATTACTCACATAAATGTGCTTTAATATCTTTTTTAATTATTATATTATGTTAATCACCATACATTACATCATTAGTTTTTGATGTAGTGTTCCATGATTCATTGTTTGTGCATAACACCCAGTGCTCCATGCAGAATGTGCCCTCCTCAATACCCACCACCAGACTAACCCATCCTCCCACCCCCCTCCCCTCTAGAACCCTCAGTTTGTTTTTCAGAGTCCATCGTCTCTCATGGTTCCTCTCCCCCTCCCGATTTCCCCCCCTTCATTCTTCCCCTCCTGCTATCTTCTTCTTCTTCTTTTTTTTTTTAACATATAATGTATTATTTGTTTCAGAGGTATAGGTCTGTGATTCAACATTCTTACACAATTCACAGGGCTCACCATAACACATACCCTCCCCAATGTCCATCACCCAGCCACCCCATCCCTCCCACCCCCCACCACTCTGGTAACCCTCAGTTTGTTTCCTGAGATTAAGAATTCCTCATATCAGTGAGGTCATATGATACATGTCTTTCTACGATTGACTTATTTTGCTCAGCATAACACTCTCCAGTTCCATCCACGTCATTGCAAATGGCAAGATTTTGTTCCTTTTGATGGCTGCATAATATTCCACTGTATATATATATACACCACATCTCTTTATCCATTCATCTGTCGATGGACATCTTGGCTCTTTCCATAGTTTGGCTATTGTGGATATTGCTGCTGTAAACATCAGGGTGCACGTGCCCCTTCAGATCCCTACATTTGTATCTTTGGGGTAAATACCCAGTAGTGCAATTACTGGGTCATATGGTAGCTCTATTTTAAACTTTTTGAGGACCCTCCATACTGTTTTCCAGAGTGGCTGCACCAGCTTGCATTCCCACCAACAGTGTAGGAGGGTTCCCCTTTCTCCACATCCCCGCCAACATCTGTCATTTCCTGACTTGTTAATTTTAGCCATTCTGACTGGTGTGAGGTGGTATCTCATTGAGGTTTTGATTTGGATTTCCCTGATGCTGAGCGATGTTGAGCACTTTTTCATGGGTCTGTTGGCCATTTGGATGTCTTCTTTGGAAAAATGTCTGTTCATGTCTTCTGCCCATTTCTTTCTTTCTTTCTTTTTTTTTTTTTACCATTCAGTTTCAATTTCTTTAAAAAATTTTTTTATTGTTATGTTAATCACCATACATTACATCATCAGTTTTTGATGTAGTGTTCCATGATTCATTGTGCATAACACCCAGTGCTCCATGCAGAACATGCCCTCTTTAATACCCATCACCAGGCTAACCCATCTTTCCACCCCCCTCCCCTCTAGAACCCTCAGTTTGTTTTTCAGAATCCATTGTCTCTCATGGTTCGTCTCCACCTCCGATTTCCCCCCCTTCATTCTTCCCCTCCTGCTATCGTCTTCTTTTTTTTTTTTCTTAACATATATTGCATTGTTTCAGAGGTACAGATCTGTGATTCAACAGTCTTGCACAATTCACAGCACTCACCATAGCACATACCCTCCCTAATGTCTATCACCCAGCCACCCCATCTCTCCCACCCCACCCCCCACTCCAGCAAACCTCAGTTTGTTTCCTGAGATTAAGAATTCCTCATATCAGTGAGGTCATATGATACATGTCTTTCTCTGATTGACCTTATTTCGCTCAGCGTAACACCCTCCAGTTCCATCCACATCGTCGCAAATTCTTCTGCCCATTTCTTGATTGGATCATTTGTTCTTTGGGTGTTGAGTTTGATAAGTTCTTTGTAGATTTTGGATACTAGCCCTTTATCTGATATGTCATTTGCAAATATCTTCTCCCATTCTGTTGGTTGTCTTTTGGTTTTGTTGACTGTTTCTTTTGCTGTGCAAAAGCTTTTTATCTTGATGAAGTCCCAATAGTTCATTTTTGCACTTGCTTCCCTTGCCTTTGGCGATGTTTCTAGGAAGAAGTTGCTTCGGCTGAGGTCAAAGAGGTTGCTGCCTGTGTTCTCCTTTAGGATTTTGATGGACTCCTGTCTCACATTGAGGTCTTTCAACCATTTGGAGTCTATTTTTGTGTGTGGTGTAAGGAAATGGTCCAGTTTCATTCTTCTGCATGTGGCTATCCAATTTTCCCAACACCATTTGTTGAAGAGACTGTCTTTTTTCCATTGGACATTCTTTCCTGCTTAGTCGAAGATTAGTTGACCATAGAGTTGAGGGTCCATTTCTGGGCTCTCTATTCTGTTCCATTGATCTATGGGTCTGTTTTTGTGCCAGTACCATACTGTCTTGATGATGACAGCTTTGTAATAGAGCTGGAAGTCTGGAATCGTGATGCTGCCAGCTTTGCTTTTCTTTTTTCAGCATTCCTCTGGCTATGCAGGGTCTTTTCTGGTTCCATACAAATTTTAGGATTATTTGTTCCATTTATTTGAAAAAAGTGGATGGTATTTTGATACAGATCGCATTGACTGTGTAGATTGCTCTAGGTAGCATTGACATCTTCACCATATTTGTTCTTCCAATCCACGAACATGAAACATTTTGCATTTCTATGTGTCTTCCTCAATTTCTTTCATGAGTGTTTTATAGTTTTCTGAGTACAGATTCTTTGCCTCTTTGGTTAGATTTATTCCTAGGTATCTTCTGGTTTTGGGTGCAATTGTAAATGGGATTGACCCCTTAGTTTCTCTTTCTTCTGTCTTCTTGTTGGTGTATAGGAATGCCACTGATTTCTGTGCATTAATTTTATATCCTGCAACCTTACTGAATTCCTGTTTGAGTTCTAGCAGTTTGGGGGTGGAGTCTTTTGGGTTTTCCACATAAAGTATCATATCATCTGCAAACAGTGAGAGTTTGGCTTCTTCTTTGCTGATTTGGATGCCTGTTATTTTTTTGTTGTCTGATTGCTGTGGCTAGGACTTCCAATACTATGTTGAATAGCAGTGGTGATAGTGGACATCCCTGCTGCATTCCTGACCTTAGGGGGAAAACTCTCAGTTTTTCCCCATTGAGAATGATATTCACTGTGGGGTTTTCATAGATGGCTTTTATGATATTGAGGTATGTACCCTCTATGCCTATACTCTGAAGAGTTTTGATCAAGAAAGGATGCTGTACTTTGTCAAATGCTTTTTCTGCATCTATTGAGAGGATCCTATGATTCTTGTTCTTTCTTTTGTTAATGTATTGTATCACATTGATTGATTTGCGGATGTTGAACCAACCTTGCAGCCCAGGGATAAATCCCACCTGGTCATGGTGAATAATCCTTTTAATGTACTGTTGGATCCTATTGGCTAGTATTTTGGTGAGAATTTTTGCATCCATGTTCATCAGGGATATTGGTCTGTAATTCTCCTTTTTGATGGGGTCTTTGTCTGGTTTGGGGATCAAGGTAATGCTGGCCTCATAAAACGAGTTTGGAAGCTTTCCTTCCATTTCAGTTTCAGAAGAATAGGTATTAATTTTTCTTTAAATGTTTGGTAGAATTCCCCTGGGAAGCCATCTGGCCCTGGGCTTTTGTTTGTTGGGAGATTTTTGATGACTGCTTCAATTTCCTTAGTGGTTATAGGTCTGTTCAGGTTTTCTATTTCTTCCTGGTTCAGTTTTGGTAGTTGATACATCTCTAGGAATGCATCCATCTCTTCCAGGTTATCTAATTTGCTGGCATAGAGTTGCTCATAATATGTTCTTATAATTGTTTGTATTTCTTTGGTGTTGGTTGTGAGCTCTCCCTTTCATCCATGATTTTGTTGATTTGGGTCATTTCTCTTTTCTTTTTGATAAGTCTGGCCAGGGGTTTATCAATCTTGTTAATTCTTTCAAAGAACCAGCTCCTAGTTTCGTTGATCTGTTCTACTGTTCTTTTAGTTTCTATTTCATTGATTTCTGCTCTGATCTTTATGATTTCTCTTCTCCTGCTGGGTTTAGGCTTTATTTGCTGTTCTTTCTCCAGCTCCTTTAGGTGTAGGGTTAGGTTGTGTACTTGAGACCTTTCTTGTTTCTTGAGAAAGGCTTGTATTGCTATATACTTTCCTCTTAGGACTGCCTTTGCGGAATCCCAAAGATTTTGAATAGTTGTGTTTTCATTTTCATTGGTTTCCATGTATTTTTTTAATTCTTCTTTAATTTCCTGGTTGACCCATTCATTCTTTAGTAGGATGCTCTTTAGCCTCCATGTATTTGAGTACTTTCCCACTTTCCTCTTGTGATTGAGTTCTAGTTTCAAAGCATCGTGGTCTGAAAATAGGCAGGGAATAATCCCAATCTTTTGGTACCGGTTGAGACCTGATTTATGACCTAGGATGTGATCGATTCTGGAGAATGTTCCATGGACACTAGAGAAGAATGTGTACTCCGTTGCTTTGGGATGGAATGTTCTGAATATGTCTATGAAGTCCTTTTGGTCCAGTGTGTCATTTAAAATCTTTATTTCCTTGTTGATCTTTTGCTTAGACGATCTGTCCATTTCAGTGAGGGGGGTAAACGTGCTTTAATATCTTAATTCTTTTTTTAGTCTTGCACATTCTAATTTTCTTGTGTTTAAGAAAGCTTTATGTGTAGGACTGGGGGACAGCTGGTTCATTCATTCTTGATGGCCTTATCCTCGCATTTTCTGAGTACCTTCCGTGTGTCGGGTTGAGCTGGGCGCTGGAGACGCAAGGCTGAGCTGCCCGCGTGTGGGGGCAGGCGGACTGTGAGCAGGGATCACGCCCACCCGCAGGAGGGAGCGTGCAGGAGGGCCCATGCTGCTGAGCAGGTCCCCGGCGCTGAACGCCTCCCCGAGGTTTGCGAAGGGCGGCTTCAGCCGAGCTGGCTCTCACTGCCTCCCCCTGTCATTTGGCGCACGGTCAGGTTACCTTGTGGGTACCTAGCTCCCCCTTTGCTGTTCAAACTTGTGTGTGATCACGTTTTGATCATGATCAATTTTTACAGCTCACTGCCTGCTTTCATTCACTCGCCACTGTAATCCTCCTTTTTAAAGATTCATACCGGGCGCCTGGGTGGCTCAGTTGGTTAAGCGTCCAACCCTGGATTTCGGCTCAGGTCATGATCTCAGAGTTGGGAGATCCACTCCTGCATCAGGCTCTGCACTGATTGTGGAGTCTGCTTAAGATATTCTCTCTCTCTCTCTCTCGGGGCGCTGGGTGGCTCAGTTGGTTAAGCGACTGCCTTCAGCTCAGGTCATGATCCTGGAGTCCCGGGATCGAGTCCCACATTGGGCTCCATGCTCGGCGCGGGGGTCTGCTTCTCCCTCTGACCCTCCCCCTTCTCATGTGCTCTCTCTCATTCTCTCTCTCTCTCAAATAAATAAATAAAATCTTTATAAAAAAATAAATAAATTAAGTCCCATGGGGCGCCTGGGTGGCTCAGTCGGTTAAGCGACTGCCTTCGGCTCAGGTCCTGATCCTGGAGTCCCGGGATCGAGTCCCGCATCGGGCTCCCTGCTCGGCGGGAAGCCTGCTTCTCCCTCTGACCTTCCTCCCTCTCATGCTCTCTGTCTCTCACTCTCTCTCTCTCTCAAATAAATAAATAAAATCTTTAAAAAAATAAAAATAAAAAAAAAGAAAGATTCATACTTTCACCCTGTTTCAAGAAAGAAACAAGCGGGAAATAAAAAGAAAGAAAGAATAACGAACCCAGAACGGGAAGGCGACTTGTGCAACATGGTTCTTGCAGGACGGAGGCGGGACGCGCGCGAACACAGGGAAGCAGCGCGGGCCTGCGGGTCTGGGCGGGCGCCTGGCGGAGCGCCCCGCGCATGCGTGAGGAGGGCTCGGCCTTGCTCTCCGCCAGCGGCTGGCTTGCGCTGGGAGGGGGCGCAGGGGCGTGCGAGGACGTCTTGGAGCGTGCCTGTGGGCCCAGGAGAGGCTGCGGGGGTGTGCAGGTGGTGCAGGAACGCAGAGGGTCGCTCAGGCGCGTGTGAGGCTCGGCAGGGGTCCGCCAGGAGGCGGTGCGGCGAAGGGCTGCGCACGTGCGCAGGCGCACAGCGCCCGGCCGGGCCGTGGTTTCCGCCGTGCCCACGGAAAGTGGCTTGCGGGCCTGGCGGGACGGGGCGGAAAGGCAGGTCAGAGGCCGTCCAAGGTCCTCGGATGGCCGAGAGGCCGGGCCCAGCAACGCCCGTGTCTCCGGGACTTGGCACCGTGAGTGGGTCTTTCTGGGTCCCTCAGGGCCTGCCGGGGGGCGGAGGCCGCGCTGGGTGTCTCTGCCCCCAGCCGGGCCGCGGGGTCCCGGGTTTTGCCGTGGCGCCGTCTTCCCCACACGGCCTTCGGTTAGCAGCGGGAGGAGGTCACCTCAGACCTCAGCCTCTTCAGCCCGGAGGCGGGCCCTGGGGCCAGCGCAGGAGTGTGGCGCCGAGTGCAGGCGGGCCGGCAGGAAGGGTCCCTGGTGGCTCCGCCCTCGGGGAGGGGGACGGGAGGGCGGCCCTGGTGGCCCCCGGGCCGTCCTTGCTGCAGCCTTCTGTGTCATTCTGACGGTTTGGGCTTTATGCGGTCGCTGTGTCAGCAGGCCTGCGATGGGATCGAGTGTATGTTGAAGACAGTGACTTTGACAGCAGGAGGGAAGGGGAAGGTGAGAGCATTGCCTTCACTCACAACATTCTGTGAGGGACGAGCCTGGGGCGGGCGTGGGCCGCGAGAAGGGGCGGCGCTCGCTGAGGTGACAGAGGCCTGGGGCGGGCCTGGGCCGCGGAGGAGGGGCGGCGCTCGCTGAGGTGACAGAGGCCTGGGGCGGGCGTGGGCCGCGGAGGAGGGGCGGCGCTCGCTGAGGTG
>NW_023270274.1:2289473-2301779 GCF_011800145.1 Mirounga leonina
CTGGGGCGGGCGTGGGCCGCGGAGGAGGGGCGGCGCTCGCTGAGGTGACAGAGGCCTGGGGCGGGCGTGGGCCGCGGAGGAGGGGCGGCGCTCCCTGAGGTGACAGAGGCCTGGCGTGAGTGTGGGCTACGACTAGAAAGAGAATGGGCTTTGCAGGAAGATTCGTGGAGTTGACCAGATTGACCAGATTTGGCCACAGGCTGGATATGAGGGGCAAGGATGAAGTCGGAGTTGGGGCTCTGGACTGGAGTCTAGGTCTTGCTTCTGCAAAGGAAAGAGAGAACAGGTTTGGAGGGAAGGCGACAGGTAAGCACATCGGCGAAGATGCCTGGCTTCTCTGAGGTTCTGTGAGGCCACTCACTGAAGATGTTCTTCCACAGTTAATTTCAAATAGTTCTCTTTCAGTTTCCGGGAGCAGCCTTTGATCCCCTGTGCCCAATGGCCTGTATCACTACAGGAATAGATGGTATCATCACTGACAAGTGTGGTTTGGCAAGTGATAGGTTAATAAGTACCTCGTAATCTTTCTGCTTCTGTAGGTTGTTTTCATGTGTTGGTGCCTCTTCTGGAGAAAGACAGTGGCTCTGGATTCTTCTGTGCTCTGATTCTTTCTTTTTGATCTTACTAAAAGTGCCTTTTTTTTTCAACCTCAGTGACCTATGAGAAAGCAAGAGCCCTGCCTATGGTTTTTCAATTTTTAAAGAACTAACAAATACATCCTATTTAATATGTGGTAACATCATTTATACTTGCTTTTCTTAAGCTTTTTGATACTATTGCATTCTACCTATTTTATGCTTGTTTAAGATCTTATTTCCAAGTGAGAGTAAAAGTGATAATGTATGTAAAGCACATTGTAAGTGTAATATACTGTGTGAGAATTATTTCAATAATTCTATCAATATGAAATCAATGATATAGTAGCAATGTTTGTCATTTTATGATTTATTTCACTTGGTTTAGATGGCTACTATGTTTATTGGTGATTTTGTTTTATTTTGTTTACTGAAAACAAGAAAAAGAACCATATGACATTCTAGAGGGAAAAAACACACCTATACTACTAGAAACCCCAGTAAAAATAGAAGATCAAAGAGAACCACCAATGGGACAACAATCACAAGAATCATCATCGACACAATCAGAAGAACAACCTGAGGAACAAGAATTGCTCAAAGAGCCATCTTTGGGACAACCATCCCAAGAACAGATACTTGATGAACAAGAATCATTTGAAAAGCCATCTTTGGGACAACCATCCCAAGAACAGATACCTGACAAACAAGAATCATTTGAACAGCCATCTTTGGGACAACCATCCCAAGAACAGATACCTGACAAACAAGAATCATTTGAACAGCCATCTTTGGGACAACCATCCCAAGAACAGATACCTGACAAATAAGAATCATTTGAACACCCATCAGTGGGACAAAAAGAGATGACCCAGCGAGAAAAAACTAAACAACAAATACCATGAAAACAAAATATCAGGTTGTAAAGAACAACAGTCAGAAGCTAGAAAGGATCATAAAGCAAATGAAAATAAAATTAGACATTCTTTTCACATTATACAGAAGAGGTATGCTAGTACAATATTAAAATTGTGCATTTCATATTTTGGTGGCCAAAATTAAAAAAAAGTGACTAAGACTAAATTAATCTGGAATTCCTTCTTCTGTTCCCTGAATGTAAAGCTGTAAGGGGAGGGAAGTGATTAGTGAGACATAATGTATATTGCCACCTGACTCAGACTTTCATTTCTTACAATATCAGTCTGTATCTGGTATTCCAGAGTGACTCATCTGCCCTGAAAATGGCATATATTTACATAGTGATCTATGATTAATTTTTCCTATTTAAAAGTGAATTAAGGTATCTTATAATTATACGTATTATAATGTATATCCAAGCACATATACATCACACACACACATGCACACACGCACACACACACATATGCCTTATATGTTAGAAATTGACAGTAGAACCCATGGAAATGTACATTTTTGGTGATTAAGTGAATGGACTCTCAAGTCAGATTATACAAGTTTAGCTTCTCCATTAAGTATGTGAACTATGTCGTGCCTCCGTTTACTCATCCATAAATTGGGGCTAATAATCATACCTAATTCATAGGTTGTTGGGATAATTTAAAGCAATAATGTTTATTATAAAGTGCTTAGGACAGTGCTGGACACATGGAAGGCACTAAAATATGTTAGTTATTACTGTTACTTCATTTTGGTTGTTATTAAATGAGAGAAGACAAGCAGATTCTCTGCTACGATTATTAGTGTATTTGACTCTTATGGTTAACTGAACTTGTTGCCTGCCAGAACAAAAATGGAAACAAGGATTTTAGGATCATCAAGGTCTTCACTGTTGTTAATTAGTTATATAGAGTTGGCTTGTGGACGGAGAAAGGAAAGCTATCATTTCACTGTAATGATGGCTTCTTGATTTCTTGTTGGACATGCCCTGAGCATTTATGACACCATAAGGAGAAAACTGTAATCACATGGAAACCACCATAGCTTTTTTGGTTAACTAATAAGTTTCTGGTGGAGAGCCCATCGATTCTGATCTAGCTCCATGCTTAGTACATATTTTGGTCCTTGAAAAATAACTTTAGGATGGCATTTCCTGCTGCTTTTAGCCAGATGCTTCTGTCCCAGTGTCCTGGTGTGTGTCATCGTGTGAAGAAGATGGATTGGGGGTGAGAACTGTGGGCCCAGTCCACATGCCACCTTTGTTGACCATATGGTCTTGAACATCTACTTGTCCTTTCTGAGCATCACTTGTTTTCTGTAAAATGAGAATGTTAGAGCTGTGAGAAAATCTCGAGATGGCAGAGGTTACAGCAGGCATTGTTTCACGGTCATCATGGGGGTTTGGAGGCTGGTCCCAAGTCATGTGTGACTGTAGCTTTAGGTGGCAGGGGCAGGACTTGAACTTCCTTAAAAAAATTAGTTCTGAATCCACTATAATACTCAACCTGCCTTAGTACAGAATTATTGTATGAATCAAATGAAATTAAGCTCTCTGAAATTCCTAGTACTATCCTGGTGTAATATAGACTCATTTAATTTTAACAGATACATGAATACTGCTTCTGTAAAATATCACATCCAGATGATCTTCACATTTGGGGTGAGGTTTGAGGGATGTCTGGGTGCCTGGGGGATGGATTGCTTAATTCCCTTCAGAGAGTTATTAAGTATTAAAATCAAACAAAAAATGCAGACCCAAGCAATGTCATGGCATCTTAGCACATTTGAAGATGGGGGCTGAGGTTGGAAGGGGAGAAGATGGACAAAGGGTCATCTTTATATTATTTTATTTTATTCTATATTTTATTTTGTTTTTAATCTTAATTACAGTGTAGTTAGCATATAGTGTTATATTAGTTTCAGGTATACAGTACAGTGATTCAACCCTTCCATACTCAGTGCTCATCATGATGAGTGTACTCTCAGCCCCCATCACCTAATTTCCCCCATCCTCCCACCCACCTCCCCTCTGGTAACCATCAGTTTGTTCTCTATAGGTAAGAGTCTGTTTTTTGGCTTGTCTCTTTTTCTCCCCCTTTGTTCGTTTGTTTTGTTTCTTAAATTCCACATATGAGCAAAATCTTTCTCTGGCTTATTTCACTTAGCATAAAACCGTCTAATTCCATCCATGTTGTTGCAAATGACAAGATTTCATTCTTTTTTATGGATGAATAATATTCCATTGCATATGTATATATACACCACATCTTTATCCATTCATCTATTGACGGATGCTTGGGCTGCTTCCATATCTTGGCTATTGTAGGTAATGCTGCTATAAATATAGGGATGCATATATCCCTTTGAATTAGTGTTTTTGTATTCTTTGGGTAAATACCTAGTGCAATTGTTACTCCTGGGTCATAGGGTAGCTCTACTTTAACTTTTCGAGGTACCTCCATACTGTTTTCCATGGTGGTTGCACCAGTTTGCATTCCCACCAACAGGGCACGAGGGTTCCTTTTTCTCTGCATCCTCACTGACACTTGTTGTTTCCTGTGTTTTTTATTTTAGTCATTCTGACAGGTGTGAGGTGATGTCTCATTGTGGTTTTGATTTGCATTTCAGGAAGGGGGTTCTTTAGATCAACCACTGAACTAATGAGATATAAAATAGTTACTGAAATAATTTCAAAATAAGTTTTCAAGGTTGTTTCTGTATCAGTACCTGCGTGGGAGCAAACTGCTGTTTCAATGTTCTGTGATTAGCTTTCATGCAATACTGCAGATTCTCAACATGCCACCAGTTGCTGTCTAGAAAAACACCCAGAATCTAGACTCTAACAGGAATATCAGCTCTTGGGATCTGGGAATAAAATGTGGCCAGAGTAGTCTTGGGAAGTTCTCTTTTAACCTGCTTTTTTATGTCTTTCAGATGGCCTTGGAGTGGAAACCAATAAACTAAAAAAATCACTTTTATATCTACTTGATGTCAGTTTTCTTTCAATCATGGTGCGTCCATCTCGCATACAGACATTTTAACAGCAAGAAAATAGCATCTGGGGTGAAATAAGCCCATACACTGTGTCTTCTCAAAAGCTAAAGATGAGGGTTTTCCAATGGATTGCATAGTGTTCTAATTCCTTTTCTTGGTGGTACTTCTTTTTAGTAAACATTTAAAAGAATGAAATGTAGTTCTTTATAATTAAGCCTCACAAAAATCATTCAAAAAACCAGAGGAATTTGGAAAAAACCTGTGCATATATTCCCCTCATTTGTTTTTCTTGGAATGTGTATAGGAAGGTATTGTTGAATTTTTAATTTTTTTTTTTTTAAGAGAGGGTGGGGAGGGGCAGAGGGAGAGAGAGAATCTTAAGCAGGCTCCGTGCCCAGTGCAGAACCCAACACAGGGCTGGACCTCACAATCCTGAGATCACGACCTGAGCCAAAATCAGGAATCAGATGCTTAACCGACTGAGCCACCCAGGCGCCCCTATCATTGCATTTTTATATGGCTTGGCTCTCACAAAGGGGTATCTAGAACTGCTATATGATGTTCTAAGGATGAAAATAGTTTTACTTTCTGAATGATCAGTTCAAAATGAAAAGAAAAAATATTCAAGTTAGGTGGGAAAACGATTGTACTAATTTATTTTCTTATTTTCATGAACACAAAGGTAATACCCATGCAATTAAGTGCAAAGAGAAGTTTTCTTCAGCAAAGACTTTAATGTCAACAAATGACATATGCCTTCAAATCTCTCTATTCAGTTACGGACATTTGAAAAATTTGGGGATTAAGTTTTATTGTGTACACATACAGCTTTTATCTCTATTCTGCTCACATTCTAGTCATAGTTAAAGAAGCTGTAGGCTCTTTACCTTTACATTTTGGTAAAAAAAAATCATGAGCTATCTACAAGGTGAAATGTGCTCAGTAGAGACTTCAGTGTCCTCATCTTACAGGTAGTGGACTTTGTCATGTTAAGAACTTCAACGTATTTACTGTTACAATTATTGTTAAAGTAATTACAACCATTGACGGTAGGCTCAATAGTGTCATGTTCTTGTATTTTTACTGATCTTAAAAATGTTTTAGAAGCTGGTCTGCATTAAAGTTTATTTTTATTTAACTCAAATGTCAACTTCCTAGATTGTTCTGAACTCCTATTGCTTTTTTTTTTTTTTTTCTGGAGCATAACTCATTTTTATTTTATTTATATATTTAATTTAAATTCATGTTAGTTAACATATAGCGTATTATTAGTTTTGGAGGTAGAGGTCAATGATTAATCAGTTGCATAGAACACCCAGTGCTCGTTACATCAAGTGCCCTCCTTAATACCCATCACCCAGTTACCCCATTACCCCCATCCCCTCCCCTCCAGCAAACCTCAGTTTGTTCCCTAGAGTTAAGAGACTCTTCTGGTTTGCTTTTTGAAAACAGCCAGATTTTATGTGCCGTATGGGCCCATTTTCAAAACCTTCAAAGAATTATAATAGTTTATAATCCCATTTTCATACATTCTAAGTCAAACTAGTCTTTTTTAAAAAAGCTTTTATTTCTTTATTTGAGAGAAAGCACACATGAGCAGGGGGAGAGGCAGAGGGAGAGGGAGAAGCAGACTCCCCGCCGAGCAGGGAGCCTGATGCAGGGCTCTATCTCAGGACTCTGGGATCATGACCTGAGCTGAAGGCAGACGCTTAACCCACTGAGCCACCTGGGTGCTCCTAAATCAAACTACTCTTTTATAAAAATTTGAACATGAACTTGTGTTTCCTTTTGGAGTGATTTTCTTGGCTGTACTTGTCAGGGTTGCTGTGTTGATCCCCAGAACCTCCACCAGTAACAGGCTGCAGCCAGGCCACAGCTTGGAGTCTGTCCCTGGAGCACACACGAATGGCTGAAGGTCTCAAACACTTGGAAACATATGAAGGCTTTCAGGGACGTTTCTGCGAATTTAAAATGTGATAAAACCCATTTGTTTCTCTGTTAATTAGGTAATACTGTGTGTTTCTGTGTTTGTGGGAAAGAGATTGTTAAGAGAAGTAAGTCTTGTTTGTTTTTCATTTAAGCCAGAAAGCAGAGCAGATTGGAACTCTGTTGTTTGTATTCCTTTTCTTGTCTGCCTAAGATATATTGACTAACAAAAACTTGCAGAGAAATAACTTTCTTTTGAGTTGCAGAAATGCCCTCAGAAACATTAACGCACGTATCTCCCCTACTCCCCTCCACCAAGTGTCTTGTTTGCTGTTTTCTTCAATTTAATGACTGTCTCTGCAAATTGTATGGACCTAAAAGTCCCCACTCCCATCATTTCACTGATGGATCTCCTCAAAGTACTTGAGACTCCACACTGGATCAGCAGTGGTCGAGTCATCACCCACATTGGCTTTTTGGGCTGATGCTTGGGCATTAGGAATATTTTGCACATTTTCCCCTTTGAACAATTTTCTCTTGTATTGGTCTTTCTTTTCATGGAGGGACAGTTTAAAACATGGGGAATCTTATCACCACACTGAGCCCCTGCCACCATCAAAATTTCCTCCAGAATGAAGCTGTGAATTGCCAATTATATCTGGATTATACCTGGAATATGTGACCCTCCTCCTTTAAGTTGCTTGATAGATTTGCTAAGTACATTTGATTGGGTTTATCTATTAAGTGAATAGAAAAAATAAGATCTAAACCTATGTTGATAAAAATTAAACTTTTTCATAGTGATTTGATGAATTATTGCTATATGTTAGCCCCTGCCAGCAGGCTATCTACATGTAATGTAGTTACATTTTCAAGAATCAGTTTGATCACTAAAATAATTAGACAAGGTTGGTGAAAGTCATCTATGCACTCCTTTTGTAATTATATGTTTAGAATGATGAATAGTTCATTTTTCCTGTATGTCCACTTTTTGAAAATATAATGAGAATCAAATTTCTAATTGGTCTGAGCCTCTACAGTGCCCTGTGGAATATTTCTGTATATCTTTCATAAGAGAAAAATGATGAACAAGACCCATGAAAGCCCTCTGCTCACAGAACTAGTAGGAGAAAGAGGGTGGTTGAATCTTAGGAGCATTGTAGTCCAGTCCCGATTTAGCTTAGTCCCTAATTGGATTAAAATATCACCCCCACGAGGGGCGCCTGGGTGGCTTAGTTGGTTAAGCATCTGTGTTCCCCTCAGGTCATGATCTCACCATCCTGGGATCGAGCTCCACATCGGGCTCCTTGCTCAGTGGGGAGATTTCACCTTTCTCAGAAGGGCAGAGAGAATGTGACAGAAGAAGAAATGAAACTTTTGGGAGAAGTAAACCTGTTAATGGCAACGGGGAAGTGGGTCAGGAAAAGCAGGGAGATGGAGGGTGAGGGAAGGTTTTAATTCCCTTACCCTTCTGGTTCCTTTGCTTCTCCTCCTCTTCCCTCCCCTCCTCTTCCCTCCCCTCCCCTCCCTTTCCTTTTTCCTTTCCTTCCCTTCCCTTCCCTTTCTTTCAGATGATTTTTACTCAAAATGTTGCAAGCCATTATTGGAATGATCCCATAGGAAGAGTCAGATGGGCCTATTTTAAGAAGCTACAGGGACAGGAGGCAAGAGCATGTGGAGAGAGGGCTATTTGGACGTTTGGCACCACTTCCGTTGTAACAGGAGGGAGTGGGATACTGATACAGATGTAGTCACAGTTGTAGGGTTGCTGGCAGGGATCTCTGGTTGCTTTAATATGTTTTCATGAAATATACACTAGGGTCAGCAATGGAGAGTGAAGAGGGGATATAAGAAATTGTAAGAGAGCAGAAGGATCAAATACACTTACTAGGAAAGGGGCAGTGATGCATGCCAAATTCAAGGTTGGGTCTTGAGATTAGAAAAGGAGCAGAGAAGAGAAAGTAAAGATGGTAAGTTCCTTCAGTTGGAAGATGAAATGGTTTTTTGGGGACAAAGTTTGTAATCTTAGAGGATAGCTTAGAGAGGCTTGCAAGGGAAGACATGATGTTTTCAGACCTTAAGGAATACTTTGATACAGGAGGCCAGGCTAGAGAGTTATAAAACTGCTCTTAAAAGACAAGACTAGGGAGGAGAGAAGATAAAACTAGGAAAAGGAGTAGTAGTTGCTATTATATCAGGGAGAATTATTGGGGCCTAAAGAAATATAACACAGGGAGAGAGGATGAAGTTTAAGGGAGTGAAATAGAATTATTTCCTTAAAGGCAGCCTAGAGTCATGAACCTCGAGACAGGAAACCCATTAAAGATGCTCATAGGGACTCAGTAATAAGTGCGATTGGACAGCTGTCCCCTAAAGACTCAGGACTATGGAAGGTTAGATGTGAGAAGAAGAGGTAAGAGAGAGTACTTCAAGCACTACCAGATGAATGAAGATGCCACAGTATTTTAGGCAGGGAAGCAGTTCTAAACTGCACGGATAGTTTACAGAGTTAGTTCTCTAAGGGAAGGTACAGAGAACACGAGGGCTGCTAGGGGACAGGCAGGCAGGATACTAGCATGTGGGTTTCATGGTAGACTGGGGGCAAATAGTTCAGGTAGAATTTTACAATGCAGAGTTGAGAAGACACAAAATTTGTTCAAATAATAAATGCTTTGGCAAAATGAAAACTTACCAATTTTATACCTTTCACTGTGGGAGTTCCCTCAAGGGCTAAATTATGGAAGAATATCAAAAGACAAATATCTGGGTTTGGAAAGAAGGGAACCAGAGAAGGCATGCTGATTTGACAGTGTCAGAACCTAATGGGGCACACGAGAATGTAAGCAAAAGAGGAGAGTTTGTGAACATCTGCTGTACCTTCTGAACTTTGCAGCAGAAACCAGAAGGAAAAGGTATAGTGGGAGCTTATTTCTCCTTTACAGAGAAAGATACAGCAAAAGAAACAATTTCTGCTACCATGGAAGTAGTTAGCACAGGTAAGTTACTCAAGACTGGGAAAATTGTGACTGGCTTCCCCCGACAAAGTTTTGGGAAGGGTACACATCATCCCAAGGATCATTGTTGAGGGGCTGGGGTTCTTCTCGTTTCTCAGATATTTGTTCTTTTTGTCCCAGTGATGACTGTTCTCATGACTGCTGTCCCAGTGGTGATTCTCTCGGCTTCTATCTTTACTGTAGTTTTTAGCAGTATGGATGTTAGTTCTATTGTGGATCCCTTGTATATGAGAAGTCGCTTTTTTTTTTTTTTTACCGTTTTTAAGATTCTGTCTTTGCCTTTGGCTTTGGATATTTTTATTATGTTGTATCTAGCTGTAGATCTCTTTATCTGATTGGGAGTTTGTTGAGTTTAGTGTTCAGCTACTGACTGGACAGAGATTTTCTTAAACACCTCAACCCAGAAAGTCTCCAACCCTTCCTGAAGGGCTGTATATGTGTGTTGGGGACCCTCCAGTATTCCAGCAGGGGATTTGCCACTCTGCTTTTGCCTTTAGTTCTTGCTTGCACAGTCTTAAGATCAGCCAGAGGTGAGAGTGCAGGGCCTTCTCAGGTTTTTCCTGAGTATGCACACAGTTCTGCATGTGTATATGACCTTTTAGCTTCTCAAGAATATGTCAGAACTTTGCAAAGGCCCCTCTTGACATCTCATTCCCTAGTTTTTCCTTTAAACTAAAACTTAAGAAGTAAGAATTTTGGTCAGCCCTAACTAATGTTGCCACTTCAAGCAGCCACGATATTAAACAATTGCCACTGATTGTTTTCGAGAAGTGCCCCAGGGGATAGGGCTGTTTGTACAGAGTGAGCCCCCAAGTCATATTAGATAAAGAGAAACCCCGAGAATAGAGCTTTTTACAGTGCTGCCAGACAGGTCAAATAGGGACAGGTATCTGGGTATGAACTTCTGGGGAGTCCTAAACCCATTCTGCTTTCTCCAGTGGATGCTAAGCTACAATTTTTCACAGCTACTGCAGTTATGAGACTGTTAGTTTTCATGGCTACTGTTAAGCTGGGGAGAGGGAGATTGGAATAGGTTTGCTGTTCTTACTGAGATTCAGTTATTTGTCTTGAATAAATGCTCTTTGGATAGCTGCAACATTTTCGTTAATTTCATAAGTTATGAAAAAGTTAATTTTGACACTCTTTGGTAGTATTTTCATTACTTGTATAGAGGGGTGGTCTTCTGATGGTCCTTACTCTGCCATCTCAGAAGTGCTTCTCTCATGCATTCTTGACATGCAAATGCTAGGACTGTGTACTTCCCCAGTTTTGCACCTGCTGCATTTTAATTCTGTTCTCCTTTGGTTCATATAAGTACAGAGAGGCAGGCAGATCAGCAAATCAGCTGCCATGCAGGCTCCCAACTGGGGAATGGCACATCAGATTGTCTCTCTTGCAAGCCCTCAATTTTTGTGATTGGTACATATGACAGCCTCCTTCACTTGATTTTGGGTGGGTGTGGGAGCAAGCACTTTTCTCCCTCTACTTAAAGGGAAGGAGGGAAGGAAAAGCTGAAGCATTCTCCATTGAGCCAATGATTAGGATGATCATATAATCTATTATCTGAACCAATAAATATATATATAAAGAGAGAGAAGAGAAGCAGGGGGAGCAGCAGGCAGAGGGAGAGGGAGAAGCAGGCTCCCCACTGAGCAGAGAGCCTGATGACATGGGGCTCTATCCCAGGACACTGAGATCATGATCTGAGCTGAAGGCAGATGTTTGACTGAGCCACCCAGGTGCCCCTGAACCAGGATATTTTTAATAGCAAAAAGAGTATTAAAGATAATTTAGTATATGCATATGTGCATAAAGGGAGGGAGAGAAAGAGGGAAGGAGGATAGAGAAGGTAGAGAAAGTCACACAGACATACATACACAGACATACATAAAAAGAGACAGAGACGGGGTGGAGGGAGAGAGATTTATTAACTCCAAATTAATTTGATCACATTGGTGCATCTGAAGATAGTTATATTAGAAAAACTGTTCTTAAAACAAGTTTTTATATAAAAAAAAGCACAAAATATCTATGTGCATTAAAACAAATGGAGATTTTGGATGTTATCTGAACTTAAGGCAAAATGACTATTCTTGGTATATATTCATATGTGTTCATTGCATCCTAAAATTATCTTTATTTAATACCATGTCCTTGATATTTAAAAAAAGGGATGTTTTAATATAGTCTCATTAATTTTTCATAAAATTTTCAGCAATTGTCTTCAAAGTAACATTTGTGGTTAATAAATTTGAGATTTTTGACACCTTCATTTGATTCTTCTCTATTTACTATCAGATTTTTAATTGAGAAAATACTCTCTCAGAGGTGCTTAGGGACCTGGTAAGCGCAGAGCAAATTTTGCTAAATATGTAAAATTCTCAATACTATTTCAAAAATATTGAAATTGTAAATATTTCAAGCAAATACTTTTGTGGTTATTGTCTTTGTTGTTTCCATTTAGGGCACATTTCATTGACAAATATTTTTATAAACTCATCAGAGAAGTTGTTTCTTTTGATGATTCTTTGAATGTTTTGTTAAATTTATATGCTACAAAATCATGATGCTTCTGAATTTTATCTTATTGTGGTACAACATATAAATTCATACAATTAAAAATAGGTGCTTCATCAACAAATTCCTCCTACAAGTTGAGATGTTTTCAAGCAAAATTATAGAATTTCAGAATGAAATCCTCCTCTCCAGTTGACCTCTCATCATTCAAAATGTTGGGCGTTTCTTTTGTTTTTGTAAGGATAAATGAGTCCTGTTTTCAAGCTTTTCCCCAATAATTGCAAGTTGTCCAAACTTCAAAAGTAGGTTTTATTTGGCTCTTTGGGTTGAATAATCTGATCAAAGCTTACAACAGATTTTGA
>NW_023270274.1:2301789-2399505 GCF_011800145.1 Mirounga leonina
ATCCATTGTAGAACCCTTAGTTTGATGTACAAAGCAGTTCTTCAAAGCGCAAACATTTCTGCAATGGTGGATGACAGGAAGCAGAAAAGGGCCTATCAGCATGTAGAGTTTGTTTTCGTTTAACAACATTGTCACCAAAACATTGTAGTTCACATGCTCTTTGATATATAAAAATATCAATTTGACAACGACAGCTGGTTGGTGGAATGTCACATGCACAGCACAACCATTCTGAGTACCTTTCTGCTCCGTCCTCAGTTTGGTAAGAATATTACTGAACCACAACACAGTGCTCCACTTCAATGTGGACTCATGTGATCCCCACAAAACCTACTATTTTGTCATATGTTCAGTTTTTTAACTGAATTCACAATAGCATTCACAGTAATGTTAGGTGCTCTCATCCTCAACAGAATGGAATTCCAAAAACATTTACTTTATTCTATGAATTTGGATGAGAACCTGAATCATCACTGGAATTAGTTAAACTGATTTTCTATTTTCAGTATCTGGAGACAGGATGTAAAACTGGCATAATTTAACTCTTTGCAGTATTCCTTTGGATCGAGCACATTAATAGCCATTGCTTCACATTTTGTACATGAACAAGAAAGCTCAGACTGAATCAGATTAACTTACAAAGCTCATCATTTGATCTAATGCAAAGGGAGACGATCTGATAACTTGACTAGTTTCTATTTGGTTTGGGGTACCCTGGCGGGCTGAACTCGAGTCAGACCACCTCATAGCCCATGGGACAGACTTTTGGGTTCATTTCACATCCTTTGTTGAGCAGGCTGGGTCCAGACTGGCATGGTTCTAAAGATGGCCTCTGGCTAGGAAGATCCCAGCATAGCAGGCGTATACCTGCCTAGGTCTTCCAGATCACGTGGAAGGAAGCTTTAGGAGGAGTCTACCTGACATTCCAAGTGCAATGAGGTCTTCCCACATGGCTGGCAGGAGCATCAACTATTTCCAGTTTAGGTGGGCTTTGGAAATTGTCTGTTTCTTCATGGTGCGTCTTTTCTTGGGTAGTTATTTCTCCTGGATATACAGATCACTTTTTCACCAGAGGAGTCTGCAGACTTGGAGCTTGCTCTTTGGGCAGCCCCCTCCTCTCTGATACTCCTGCCCCCACTGCTGCCCCACCCCCTTAGTCTGGTTGGGTTCTCCTGGCTTGTCTGCTCTTTGGCCTGGAAACTGTCTCCAGGCAGAAAGCCAAGAAATTGTGGCCCCCTTGTTTATTTCTCTTCTTCAGGGACCACAGTGATGCTGGCTGTCCAGTGTCAGAAAATCATATATTTTGTCTGGTTTTCTAGTTGTTTAAACAGAGAATGAATCCAGTCCCTGTTACTACATCTTGGCCTGAAATAGATGTCCTGGGTTTTGCCTTTAGTTTTATAGTTTTTAGGGGATTTGCTTCTTGCCAGAATTTCTCTGTATCAGAGATAGAACTTTCTCTTGCCTTTTGCCCTTTTGGAAAGGAGATTTTTGGGTAGAATAAATAATTTTGATAGAGAAATACTTGGAAAGTGGGGTGAGAGATTTTGCCCAGTGATGGTAAACAGCTGTAGACTATAGGGTTCTCATTCTTCTAGGGGCAAGTGGACTAGTTTTCTCTGAAGGTGTATGAAGGGGAGATGGAAGGGTGTTGTATATGCCTCCACTTGACTCAGGGGCACCATACAAGTGAGCACACACCCCATCCAACCCAGAATAGGATTTTAGTAACTCTGGATGCTAGCAGGGACCGGGATAGAGGTGTGGCTACTCACTGAACTGTGGTTGCAGAGTGCTCACGCACCTGTGAGCACATCTTGGGAGGGTAAATCTGTGTGAAAGGACCTCATGCATACTCACGCAACATAATCGTCTCAATGACTCAGGATGAGCATTGTGAAAACAGATGGCTGTGTAATGGTGTATGGAATGAAGACCCCTATAGGTCTTTGGTGTCCTGCTATTTTTGTCCTTCTCTTTCTGGCTCTGCTCTGTTGGTGAGCTCTTCTTACCACCCCACTGAATTTGTCTCAACACTTCATCCTCCCCACTGTGATTGACTACCTTCAATCTGTTGTAGACTAGAAACAAGATAGCAAAACGTCACATGGACATACACATCAGGAGTGCTGAAGACCATGGGTGAACGCTGGGGGCTCTCATTTGTGGAAAATGCATGAGTTCGAAGCACAGACTGTGCAGGCTAGTCCCAGCTGCAAACCTCGTGGGCTTGCTTTATGGGTCTTGGATAAGTCCAGGTGGGATAGGGAAGTGATATGTCTTTGTTCATTCTGAAATAGCTCCCCTTACTTGGCTGTATGGTCATTTCCTACAGCTCTTCTGGGGCTGGCCAAAGGTACACCTTATCTTTTAATGAGATATTAGTGATGTGGAAATCCATTTAGAAACAGGTGGGCACGAGTTCTACCTGGAAATGGCATCTTGGCTGTAAGAACACCATTTATCACCAAGATTATGGGTTGCTTTTAAGCAGTATCTCTGCTTATTATTCATAACGCATATGCAGAATAATCCACTGTTGGTGACTCAGCTAAACGATTAAAAAGAAAATTCAGTGAAAACCCAGCTTTAACTGCACATCATGGACTCATTTGATGCTCTGTTTGCTCCTTAGCTCCTGCTTCTCATTTCAAATGCTGGAATAAAGCACTTAAAACAGATTTGAATGTGAACTTTGAGGTTTAGAATGGCCTACTCAGAGAATTTTAAAAGAGATGTTAGATGTGGTATGTCTTTGCATTGTGCACCAGTAACACCAACACACGTTAGTTTGAATAAAGTTTCCCTGTCACACTTTTTGGTGGGAAAACAAGTTTACATGCTAATTAAGCTGACTTCTTTTCTGGGGGGCAGAGGGAAGCACACATAGGATATTCAAAATTTTTAAAAATAGAGAATTGGTGAGTTTAAATTTTTTTCTTATTTCTCATAGTGACATATTTTGATCTATTTCTGGCATTCTGCATAAGGGGCAAATTCCAGACTGCCATGGGAGAAAGGTCAGGGAATACCTACCTCCTAGGGGTACAGGTGCTGGAGAGCTGGTTGGCAAATCGTAGCTGTTAGATGTCATAACTTGTTTTTTTTTTTTTTTTTTAAGATTCGTGCTTTTTCTTTGTTTTAGCTTTATTTTACAGGCTTTTTTTTTTTTTTTTAAAGATTTTATTTATTTATTTGCGAGAGAGAGAATGAGAGACAGAGAGCACGAGAGGGAGGAGGGTCAGAGGGAGAAGCAGACTCCCCGGTGAGCAGGGAGCCCGATGTGGGACTCGATCCCGGGACTCCAGGATCATGACCTGAGCCGAAGGCAGTCGCTTAACCGACTGAGCCACCCAGGTGCCCAGATGTCATAACTTCTTTTATTTTTATTTATTTATTTATTTATTTATTTATTTATTTTTTAAAGATTTTATTTATTTATTTGAGAGAGAGAATGAGATAAAGTGAGAGAGCATAAGAGGGGGGAGGGTCAGAGAGAGAAGCAGACTCCCTGCTAAGCAGGGAGCCCGATGCGGGACTCGATCCCGGGACTCCAGGATCATGACCTGAGCCGAAGGCAGTCGCTTAACCAACTGAGCCACCCAGGTGCCCTATTTTTATTTTTAAAAAATCTGTCCAATGAAAACTTAGAACTTTTCATGAAACACTGATTTTTGGTATGTTTTAATTTCTTTTGAAAAATTTTAAGGCCAAAATCACGTATACTTTCTATGCTACTATTAAAGCTTTAATACAGAGACTGGTAGAAAATATAAGGAAATGAAAAGTATGGGAGACCAACTTCGTAATTATCAACATCAGCTACCTCATTTTTTAGCCCCAAATCACTGACTCCTCATTAGCCTTGTAAAAACTTTTCCATGATAATTCCTTTTATATTCCTTTTGTTTTTTTAGGAGTTCTGGAGTTAAACTTTCTTTCTTTCTTTTTTTTTTAAGATATTTATTTATTTGAGAGAGAGAGATTGGGAGCACTAGCAGGGGGAGGGGCAGAGGGAGAGGGAGAAACAGACTCCCTGCTGCGTGGGGAGCCTGACATGGGGCTCGATCCCAGGATCCTGAGATCATTACTGGAGTCAAAAGCAGACTGTGCCATCCAGGTGCCCCCTTTCTTTTTTTTTTTTGAAAAATTTTTTCCAGCTTTATTGCTATATAGTTGATATATAACATTTATGAGTTTAAGGTATACAATGTTTTGATACATTATATATTGCAACATTATTACCACTGTAGCTTTAGCTAACATCTCAATCATATCACATAATTACCATTTCTTTTTTTGTGGTGAGAACACTTAAGATCTGCTCTCTTAGAATCGTTCAAGTCTATGATCTGGTATTTTTTAACTATAATCACCATACTATAGATTTTCAGCATTCATTCATCTTAAAACTAGAAGTTTGGACCCTTCGCCCAACATCTGTGTTTACATTTTCAAAATGGTTACATTATTTCTTCTCCTCTTCCCATATGCCCACCAAGAATATTCTGGGGGAAAAAGTCTTAGCTAATAGGCAGTGGTGTGCTGGTAAATGGTGAGCAATTGGCTTTCTGGGAGGGGGTGGGGGAAGCCCTTACTGTAAACATTTGTCGGCTTCTGAGGTGTGACTCTTCCCACCATGGCTGATTCCCAGCTGTCAAGGTGACACCAGTGACCGTACTGTCGGGAGAGTTGTGTGTAACCAGCTTTCGTGACTCTGTGTGAGCAGGCGCCTGCTCACCACTGCACAGACAAATGCACTTGATGGAAACACAGCTTCCTGTAACAACCCCCCAAAGGCCCATGTATTCCGAGAATGGTTTTCTCAAAACCGTGAACGTGGGGCAAACTAAACATTTGGATTAGATATCTAAAAATAATATTTCTCTCAAAGTATCTTTTCACTGTAAGAGTGTAGTTCTCATCTTTCCGTGGTAAAGACAGGTTTTTTTTTTTTTTTTTAAACATTTATTTATTTGAGAGAGTGCGTGCGTGTACTAGTTGGGGGAAGGGCAGAGGGAGAGAGAATTTTAAGCAGACTGACGCTGAGCGCGGAGCCAGATGCAGGGCTCTGTCTCAGGACACGTGAGAACACGACCTGAGCCGAAACCAAGAGTCAGATGCTTAACTGACTGAGCCACCCAGGCACCACCTCCCCCCGCCCATTTTTAAAGATAAAACAGATCTTATACAAAATAAGAGTCATAAAAATCGTGGACAGTCAAATGGAGTTCTCATTCTTCTTTTACCAGAGCTAGCCAAGCAGTCAATGAGAAATAATGACCAGATGTAGGTTCTTTCTTTATAGATCTCTTCTATTTATATTGATATTTGAAAAAAAAAAATAGCGTAACATTTATATGTCATTAGTTAACTTTTTGGTATGCTTTCTAGGAGTCTAATGAATTTATCAGAGAAGTGTTAATTTCATTTTGGGTGAAATAATTTTTCTTGGTCATCTTTCCAACCATTTAAAAAAATCTTTCTCAGACTTGCCATAGTTGGGATGTGAAAAAAAACAAATATTTTGTATGTGTGGTATAGAAGTGGGAAAGGCTAAGCTAGGAGTTTATTTTGATGAATGACACACATACATGTAACCTGTAGTTTCTGCATAGTTACTTAAAGCTTAGATATGATTTTTTTTCTTTGACATCTACAGCAACAATACTGCATTTTTTTGAGCGACTCCTCTGCACTGAACAGTTAGTTAATGAAATACCGTGGGGTGTGTTGGTTTGCCTAAGATATGAGCTTGACTAGCAAGAATCTGGAAAACGTAGAATTTCAGAACCTGTAGCATCAGGGGGAGGAAGAGTTGTTAATTCAGTTCCGTTAATACTACCTTGAGAGTGAATGTCAAGTACCCAACAGTACTTGGCATGTAGTAGCGCCTCAACAAATGTCAGACGGTGGTTGGGGCATAAGTCATCATCCCTGATGACATAACTTGAAGGTCGCCTTCCTCCCGGGGTGCAGAGAACACGTGCTGTCCAAGGTGGCAGAAGAGAGACTGTCATGTGCAGTCAGGGAAAGCTTCATCAAGGTGGAAGATGTGACCCGAGCGTGGAGACAGGTGTGGCAGGCTGGTGCAGCCATTCCAGGTGGCACGATTCTCAATGGCAGCCAGTGCGCTGGAGTGGAGATTTTGGGTAGGATTGTGCTGGGAAATGTTGGTGGGAGGGGAGTAGATCCTGGAGAAAGTGTGGGCATCATTGCTCATTAGCCTGAGGAACTTGGGCTGGAGATGCAGGTGGGGGTGGGGGAAGGATATGCCTTCTGATCTGGGACTTCCACGATCAAAACCAGCCTTTCAGGAAGACCCTTGATTAGGACACGTAGGGCTCTTTCGTGTTTGCCCAGAAAACAGCCCCTCCTGTGCTTTTATTTGGGCTTGCCCCGACATTAGCAATCCCTGCGATTAATGGAGGCCCATACACTATGTTTTTTTAAAACATTTATTTTATTTTATTTTAAAATGTTTATTTATTTATTTTAGAAAGAGAGAGAGTTGGGGGGGCGGGTAGGGACTGAGGGAGAGAGAGAATTTCAAGCACACTCCCCACGGAACGCAGAGCCTGACAAGGAGCTGGATCCCAGGACCCTGAGATCATGACCTGAGCCAAAATCAAAAGCCAGTCGCTTACCCAACTGAGCCACCCACGCATTCAGTTTGTTAACATTTAAAAATTATAAACAAGCTATAAATGGTTGCAATAAAAATTCTTCATATTTGTTCATAATCAATATTCGTTCATAGAAATAAAATCAAAATATATGTGAAGTTATGTTTCTTATGATTGAAGTTGGCAAAATAGCAAATTGTTCAAGTTGTGGATTTGATTTTCATGCTTATATTTGCTGTTTTGATCAGTAATTAAATTTTCATAAAATTAGTGACACCTGTTCACAAATTTTTATGTGTGTCATGTTCGACAAAAGTGTGCCCATCTTTATTGTTAAACTGTTTTAAAGATTTTATTTATTTGACAGAGAGACACAGCGAGAGAGGGAACACAAGCAGGGAGAGCGGGAGAGGGAGAAGCAGGCTTCCCACTGAGCAGGGACCCCGATGTGGGGCTCGATCCCAGGACCCTGGGACCATGACCTGAGCTGAAGGCAGACGCTTAACTGACTGAGCCACCCAGGCGCCCCAGAAACTATAAAAACTTAAATGTAAAAAAAAAATCATTATGAAAATATTTTATTTATTTATTTATTATTTATTTATTTTTAAAGATTTTATTTAGTCATTTGACAGACACAGCGAGAGAGGGAACACAAGCAGGGGGAGTGGGAGAGGGAGAAGCAGGCTTCCTGTGGAGCAGGGAGCCGGACGTGGGGCTCGATCCCAGGACCCTGGGATCATGACCTGAGCTGAAGGCAGACACTTAACCAACCAACCGGACCACCCAGGCGCACCTGTTGTTAAAATTTTTGACGGGCTGGCTCTGTGAATGTTTTCTGTTACTATTTCTTCTCTGCTTTAGGCCCCATTTTCAGGTTTTCTACTTGTAGCAAAATACCAACTCTCATCATTTTTAATGATGTAACGTAGGGCTTTTGTAGAAAAAATCCACCAACCCTTGATCTAGAAGATTAGAAAGGAAAATGCAGTTGCAAAATATAAAATTTTAAACATGTTACCAATAAAATATAAATTTAGGTTAAGTAAAAGTTAAATTAGATATGTTTTTCATGATGTTTTTAAGAGAGCTTTTTTTGGTAAAATATTCGGAATTATTAAAATAAAAAGGCAAAATAGAAATAATAACTAGTGAATATAAAAAGACTACATAAAAATTATTTTAATAAATAAAGCTTTTTGGGGCACCTGGGTGGCTCAGTTGTTTAAGTGTCTGCCTTCAGCTCAGGTCATGATCCCAGGGTCCTGGGATCGAGCCCCGTGTCGGGCTCCCTGCTCCGCGGGAAGCCTGCTTCTCCCTCTCCCACTCCCCCTGCTTGTGTTCCCTCTCTCGCTGTGTCTCTCTCTGTCAAATAGATAAATAAATAAAAATCTTTAAAAAAATAAATAAAGCTGATAGTTGAAATACACTTTATGCAAAATTTAATTAAATGTTTTTATAAAAATGAAAGTATTTCATAAAACTAGTGTTCAGTGTCTACCTAGTTCTGGTTGTAAAGAATCACAGTCATGCTTCATGGATGCTATGTGCAGAATCTGTATGATGCTTCCCTCATGATAGATCTAGACCTACACAGACACAAATTTACGGATCCTAAGAATTGTTTATATTACAAAACATTCCTCAGCCCCCTGCAGAGTTGTTGCTAGGGCCATGCTAATCACAAGCCTCGGGAATCAGGCTGTTAAGACAGCTAGGGAGGGGGGCTCCGCCGGGTGCCCGGGGGCAGGACTGATCACATCAACCACATTGCGCTCTCTGAGAGGAAGGAGGTGGTAATTCGGTGACCTAAATAACTGCATGGCTCTGGCGCCCGCTCTGGGCAGCCTCCCTGGTGCACCACGCAAGGCTTCGTGGCACCCACGTGTGCCACTCTGGGGACACGGGGTGGAAGGGTGACCGCGGAGAGAGCTGCAGCCCCGTGGCCCACCTTGCGGGGCCAGGCCTCCATGGGCTCTGATCTGTTGATTTTCCGTGTATTTGTCCTCTCCCTGGACCTACCCACCCCACTCCTTGTAGGAATGGGAGTTAATTCTAATTTTAATTCTAATTTTGTTTCTATCTGGTTTAGCACCTCAGATGGTTAATTCTGATGTTTAATCTGCCATTTGACAACCAGTGGTGGGGACTGTTAATACAAACAATAAATTGGGGGGCAGAATGAGGAGGTGGCCTCCGGTCGGCAGGCAGCTCTGGAGAAGTTTCTCAGAAACCGCTTGCTGGAAGGATCTGCACCAAGGTTGGGCAGGAGATAGGAAACCCCTCTGCTCCGGTTTAACCTTTTCTACCTTAATGCAGTACTTTCAGGCAGCTCTGGAGAGGCAGGGCAAGAAAATTCGGTTTCTAGAGGAAATAGCTAACTTACCAGAACAGCACTCAGTGGTTTCCTAAATGGAATTCGGAATTATGGCTCTCTCGGCTCAGGAGAGTACTGATGGCTCTGATGTTGAGTTCCTGCAGCGAGCTCATAGGATGTTTTCACCGACACTACCATTCACTGCAGCAAGCATGAAGCCAAAAGTATTTTCTCGCTAACAGCCAACCGGCTTTTGGCCATATTCTTAAACATCACCACAAAAT
This sequence comes from Mirounga leonina, assembly GCF_011800145.1. Taxonomy (NCBI): domain Eukaryota; kingdom Metazoa; phylum Chordata; class Mammalia; order Carnivora; family Phocidae; genus Mirounga; species Mirounga leonina. Next base: position 2,311,017 of record NW_023270274.1, read on the forward strand.
AAAAATAGTTAATCATTCTAGGCCTTTAGAAATGTCAGATCAGAAAGACAAAGATAGACATCTAAATAGAAATCCGAGCCACGAGCTGCTCTGGGTACATTTCCAGTTCTACTGAAGAAAAGATTTTGAAATAATTTGCTCACTGATAGGCACCAGCAGTGGTTTCAGGGATGTCATTTGTGTCTACTGACCCCTTCCCTTCCTTTCTTTGATTGTTTGCTGTATTTCTCACACTCAGCGAGGGGCTCTATTGTGCTGCTCATGTCTTAAAGCTAAGACAGCCCAGCTACAAACAAAATCCTGGGCAAGATGCTGAGATAAATCCAGAGTGCCACAACTTTGCTTGTGTTTTGATGTTCATGAGGTCAGAGTCCCGTGGGCAGAGGCCACATTCCACAAAATGTAGTGGAAACTCCAAGAGTATCAGTTCTTGCCAGCGGATACCCACCAGCCCCTTGTGCCTGGTCCAAGGACCGGAGAGATCCTCTGCTTGGTGGTCCTGATGCCGAGTCATTCCTCGTGGCCGACCCCGCAGGCACTGTGGTGAAGGGGGTGGTGGACAATCGTGCCTGGATCGGAAATGCAGTGGGCGTGGCCTGGAGCCAGAAGACAGGGATTGGGGTCCCTGCATACCCGGCTGAATGGCCCTTATTGCCCAACTGAAATCTGTGAGCCTCAGTGTACTCGTTTGTTTTTTCCTTGCTGTTCATAATCCACACAAATGGGTGATTTATGCGTGGAACAATCCAGGTGTGCATAATTGAGAACCAAAACCATGGGGCATTTCCAAGTCCTGAGATAACTTAGAACAACAAAGGTGCGCTCACTCGCAGTGAGGTCAGCGCCTCCTGCTTTCCTACAGGACAAAAGGCAGGCTGATGGCCTACCTGTGATGGTGGAGCTCTCGCTGACCTTGACCCTGACCTCCAGCATGAGCAGGGAGCAGGGGCTGGGGCTCACCCTTCTCGTGCTCCACTCCCAGAAATCCTCTCCTTGGGCTCTCGTCACCTGGCTGTTCAGGGAGCTTGGTCTTTCTTGACAGAGTCAGGACACATATTTCTTCCTAATTACATGTCCTTCCCACCCGTGTCTGACAAGACGATCATTCATCGTTGTGTTTCTTCGGTGTAGTGAGCTAATGGTGGAGAGAAAACACTACATTTGATAGCAGGTAGCCGCGAGGAAGCCTGGGCTGAGTTCACTCTCTGCCAAACCCCGCAACACTGATCTCTTTGTTGCCATTTCCGTTGTGATCTCCTTTGTTTTTTATTTCCAAAAGAGGAGAGGCCTCCTAAAGCCAAGCCCTGCGGAGTCCGAGAGTCAGGCCAGCCCGGGGCCTGGTGCAGCCCTGAGACACGTGGAACTGGCTGTCAGCCTGGTGGGGACACGCCTGTTGCTGACCTGGAGTCATTGCCTTGCCTCGAAGGGTAAAGAGAAAACCATCAGATCGGCTCTGTTTGGCCCAGGAATTTCTTTCTGTTTAGATGTTGAAGAATTGCAGTGGCTGTCCTTAGAATTTTTTAAGCTGCTGGGTGGGCAGCTACGGCCATGCTCACAAGTCCTGTGAAATAAATGTCAGAAGACATAGAATTCTGGGCATATGCTGTCACCGATTGGAGTAAAACTCTGTGTGGTTCACAGAGTGAAGGGGGAGCCTATCGCTAATAACAGGCTCCATTTATCACTGAAAATTTTTTTTTTAAAGATTTTATTTATTTGAGAGAGAGAATGAGAGAGAGCATGAGAGGGAAGAGGGTCAGAGGGAGAAGCAGACTCCCTGCCGAGCAGGGAGCCCGATGCGGGACTCGATCCTGGGACTCCAGGATCATGACCTGAGCCGAAGGCAGTCGCTCAACCAACTGAGCCAGCCAGGCTCCCTATCACTGAAAAATTAATGCATTTAAAGATCCAACATGGTGTTACTAACAATTTTATTTGAAAGAATTCAACTTTGCCTGGATTCCCTTAAAAATCTGACTACAGTAGTGTAATGCGGACACATATGTTTTGTGTAGTATTGGGCTTGGGCTAGCAGTACAGTCGGTGAGATCCCATAAATGTGCGCATGCATTATCTATACCTCTGACAGTTTATGGAGCCAAAAATCATTCTATCAATTACCAAGTAATAATTAGTCCCGCCTTCTCCTAATCTCTAATTGGTTAAGCAGGTGCATGACGAAGTCGTGTGGTGTGGAAGAAAACACAGAGAGGGGCATGTAAATTAATATCATTGCAGATCATTATGGTGGTCACATTTACCCCTTTCCATCCGATGTTTTCCAAGAGTATCTTTAAAGTATCTCTAACTCTGTGCTCACCAGAATTCCTGAGTTATGGTGGTGGGTGGGGAGACTGCATCAATGTCTAGCCAGCTCCCAGGGACTTGCAGAAGCCCTGTGAGAACTCTCTGAACTTTGTCAGCTTTCCCCCCCTTGGGCTGAAACTGTCAGGGCTGTTTTGTGAGTACTGGCAACACAAAGTCTTGCCATGGCACCTGATATCTCTTTTGTCTATGTGGTTACTTTTTAGCAGAAAGGATGCAGAATTTTTTTTTGGATTTTATATTAATGGCGGATTATGCCATTGCTTAAGGTTAAGAGGAAAATTAGTGTGTGTGTCTCACATTAAAAACCTCTCTTTGTAGCTAAAATCTCGTCAGGATCCAATGATATTTAAAATACCATTTGCATTGTTTGCTTGGTGTATCGATATGACAAGAACATTTGTGATTAGCCTCTGAGTTTTACAGTTGCTTTAGGTGAAGAGTTTGTGATTCGTCCTTTTTCATAGTATGACTTAAACAGTATGACCCACCTAGACAAGATTTTAAAGACTCATATGCTTGATGATTTGTTTGCATCCTTATTTCCACCTGTTCTTTCAAATGGATGAAAATCACTTATGAGAAACATGTTCAGACAGTGTAACAGGAATGTTAAGAGACCCAACAGAATCAAACAATATGTTACGTGAAATATTTAAAAAGTGAAAAAAGCTGCAACTATAAGTATGTTAAAAATGTTAGTATAAAAAACTCTGACCTGCATGTGATTTTTAAAAGTGTGTTTTCTGTTAACATTAGATTTTCACTTCCTTTTACTGTGTCTGCAGAGTCAAAACCTTTCCTTAAGTGAAAAATAATAAAAGCAACACCATGGGCACCACAGCTGAGGGTTTCACGGCACGGACTACTCGGCACAGAAGCCCGTCTGAGGAGCTGAAACAGTGCAGGGGGTGTGGCTCAGCAGAGACCTTGCTAGCCCCGCGTCAGGAGGGAGATGGTTCTGCTAACACTTACCGAATAATAGCTCAGCCTATTACAATCCTCTGCTTAGCTTTTTATCAACTTAATTGAAATATACAATGAACTGCATCCGTTTGAACTGTGCGTTTTGAAGAAGTTTGAAAAATGTACAGACCCATGAGCCCACCACAGATTCAAAATATAAAGTTTTCATCACCCCCAAAAGTTGCCTCGTGCCCCTTGGTGGTCCTTTTCAGGCAACTACTGGTTAGCTCTCTGTCAATAAATTGTGTTTTTATAAATGGAATTGGACATTATGTACCCTTTATGCTTTGTTTTCTAGAAGTTATGTCTTATGATTACTAATAAAATATGTATTTTTTTCCAAAAAGGCTGCTATTTGGTTATGAACCTGCAAAGGAAACTCTTACATCACGGCAGAGCACATGAGCTCTGTAGGGTGGTCCCTCCTGACACCGTATTCATTTCCTGAGGCTGCTGTCATGAAGTACCACGAATGGGGTGGCTTAAAACTAACATGTATTCTCTCACAAGGCCGGACACCGAAGTCGGAAATCCAGGTGTCAGCAGGGCCGCGTTCCCTCTGAGACTCTGGGTCAGATCCTTCCTGGGCTCTTCCAGAATCTGGCGGTGGCGGGCAATCCTTGGCATCCCTGCGGGCATCAGCCTGCTCGCTGCCTCTGTCGTCTCAGGGCGTGCTCCTTGTGCGCGGGCATCAGCCTGCTCGCTGCCTCTGTCGTCTCAGGGTGTACTCCTTGTGCGTCTGTCTTTGCTAGGCATTTCCTCTTCTTATGAGACCACCAATCATTGGATTTAGGGTCACCCTAATTCAGAGTGACCCCATCATAGCTAATTGCAACTGCAAAGACCCTGTTTCCACGTAAGTTCGCGTGCACGGGCACTGGAGGTTAGGACTTGCACATATATTTTTGGGGACACAATTAACCCATAACACTCAGCTAGGTCATTGGCCCTGGGAGAATAAGGAAGTATCTACGGGTGTCTGTTTTAAATGATACCATGTGAAAAGCCTGAAAATTGAGAGCAAAAGGTAAGACAGGGTGTGGACTGAGTTCCCACTGTTGTGTGAAGATTGAAAGAACAGCCAGCCTGAGGCCGAGACCTGGGCTGCCTTGGACAAGCCCCCGCATCCTAGCTGGGCTCCTGTCTCTGGGTGGCCTCTGCTGAATGAGAGGAAATCCCGCGCGAGGGCTAGGCTGGGCTGGCCGGGGGTGTTAGGACAGCGCCATCCAAAAGAAAGTGAACGTGGGCCACAGATGGGAGCCATATGTGCAATTTCAAATTTTCTAGTAGCCACATTAAAAGAAGTAAAATGAAACAGGTACAATTAGTTTTAGTAATATATTTTATTGGACCTCATATACCAAAATGTTATCATTTCCAGGTAGTTACTATGAAAGTATGAAGGAGATCATTGTCTCTTTTTGTAGTAAGCCTTCAAATCCAGTGTATATTCTACCTTTCCAGCACATCTCAGTTTGGATGGCCACATTTCAAGCACTCAAGCATGACATGTACCAGTGGTCCCCATATTGGGCAGTGATGTGACAGAATGGCCATTGGAAGTCGTGCCGTCTTTGGGAATCAGTGGTGGGACGCTCCAGTGACATGGAGCTGAGTGTCTGAGCCAGCCTCTGCGGAGTGATGTTGCTTCCAGAATACTTGGCACAAACATTCACCATCTCTGCAGTGCACCTCTCAGAAGGGGAACCGGAAAAGGCTGTGGGTGGGGGGGTTTGCAAATAAGGAAATCGGCTGGGAGCATTTATATCACTCACCCAAAGTCATGCATCTAGGGATGAGGGTCAGGCAAAACGGGTGCTCTCCAGTGCGATGCTACCTCTCCCCAGGCCTAGACCCTTGGCCTGGCAGGTGAGGAGCCCAGATGACTTCCGACATTCCTTCCAGCCCTGGGCCTGTACGGTGTGTTAGCAGCATCCTTGGCCCAACCGTGTACATGCAGACATGCTATTTGGCATTTGGCAGTCAGTCTTCCAGGATCATAACAGCTGGGGGTTTGGGATCTCTGCATTTCCATAGCTTCAGGGTTTGGCTGGAGGAATGATTAATGATAAAAGCAGAAAACAAATGGTCTGAAATCCAGATACCTCAGCCAAGTCTCACATGGCTAAGTCCCAGTAGTGATAAATAATAAAATAATGACATCACTCTTCTCTGTGATCCAATATGGTGTGAAAGGAAAATAAATGGTTTATCATTCGCAAGTTCCAGCTATATTTTATATTGTTTTACTTCTTTTCAATGTGTTTTTCTCAGTTGCTTCAACACAATGAGCTGTGTTTCTATCAATTATACCCCAGCATTCAGCATATAAAACATTCCTCAATTTACAGATAGATTTAATGTGCTTTTCCAGTTGCTCTAAAAGCTCAGAATACAGTTAGAACTTAATCACCCCAATTTCCAAATTACGGGGACACTTATGTATGGGTCCTTCTGAAGACGTGGTCCTGGCCCTGGAGCCCTACACATGGGAATTTTTGCAAGTGAACTTGGAGGGGACACAGCTTCCGCAGGGGACACACACTCCGCCATTCACTTTCCTCTGCTTTAAATCAGGGATCAGATGCAGGACTTGTTTATTTTAGAAAGGCACTAATTTCTCAGAGTCCATAGTCTCTCATGGTTCATCTTCCCTTCCAATTTCCCCCCCTTCATTTTTCCCTTCCTTCTCCTAATGTCCTCCATGCTATTCCTTATGTTCCACAAATAAGTGAAACCATATGATAATTGACTTTCTCTCCTTGACTTACTTCACTTAGCATAATCTCCTCCAGTCCCATCCATGTTGATGCAAAAGTTGGGTATTCATCCTTTCTGATGGCTGAGTAATATTCCATTGTATATATGGACCACATCTTCTTTATCCATTCATCTGTTGAAGGGCATCTTGGCTCTTTCCACAGTTTGGCTATTGTGGACATTGCTGCTGTGAACATTGGGGTGCATGTGGCCCTTCTTTTCACTACATGTGTGTCTTTGGGGTAAATACCCAGGAGTGCAATTGCTAGGTCATAGGGTAGCTCTATTTTTAAATTTTTGAGGAGCCTCCACACTGTTTTCCAAAGTGGCTGTACCAACTTGCATTGCCACCAACGATGTAAGAGGGTTCCCCTTTCTCCACAACGTCTCCAACATTTGTTGTTTCTTGCCTTGTCAATTTTTGCCATTCTAACTGGTGTAAGGTGGTCTCTCAATGTGGTTTTGATTTGAATTTCCCTGATGGCTAATGATGATGCACATTTTTTCATGTGTCTGTTAGCCATTTGTATGTCTTCTTCAGAGAAGTGTCTGTTCATGTCTTCTGCTCATTTATTGACTTGATTATTTGTTTTAGAGGGGAGGAGGTGGGGGGATGGGTTAGCCCGGTGATGGGTATTAAGGAGGGCACGTACTGCACGGAACACTGGGTATTATACGAAAACAATGAATCATGGAACACTATATCAGAAACTAATGATGTGATGTATGGTGACTAACATAACATAATCAAATAAAATTAAAAAAAAATAAAAAAAGGCACTAATTTCCCGTTGATTGCTGAGTGCAGTGATCACCCGGTCACCCGTTTATTTGCAGAAGCACATTTGCTGAATGGTTGCAGGGCCAGGCTTGGGCCAGGTTTGGGGGATCAGACCAGAGTCAGGAAGCGCCGCTGCGTTTAGAGACGGCTTACTCTGCCGGCTGGAACACATGTCAACAAACACGCCTGTGTGGACCCTGCAGCCCAAGAGAACAGCGAGTACAAAGGTGGGGAGTGAGTGGTGACAGTGAAGTGCGCCTAGCTCTCTTGAGACGCGCTCAACAGTTTCTTCTGGTAGCTCGTTTCCGAAGCGTCATGAGCCCCTCCTTCTGGATGAGGGAAATGTGCCTCAGAGGGTAAAAGCCGTGGCGTAAGGCTCCGTGGCAGTGAGGGTGGGGTTGGGACCCCCCGTGCGGGCTCAGGGACATCAGCATAGTCTTTTGTGCACATCGCGCTCTAGCTCGAGGAGGGAGGTGTTCAAAAGGGCTTTAAGGCGACTCCTCCAGGTGGGGGGCCCCCCAGATGATGGATTCCTTCATTCATCCTCCAGTGGACACATACTGATAAATACCTGATCCATGCTCGCACTTCACCAGCAAAGTCAAATACCAGACAGCAGCGATCATCCACTACGTGAACACAGCGCATCCGCAAGACGGAGGGTCGGCGGGAAGGCTTGGTCCGGGGCCCGCGCTGGGGCTTTGACTTGGTGCTGGTGGCCCTGCATGCAGTTCTCATTCAGACAGCGCTGGTTCGGAGGGGCCAGCCTCTCTCCACACCCCCGTACGTGTCTCCCCATCTCTGACGGAGGTCAGCGAGCCCTGCCCCACGGACAGGGCTTCCCAGGCCATTCACTGGCGGAGTGCCCCTGCCTTCCCTGGTCCAGGGGCGTGGGAACCACGGAGCAGGAACCCCAGCTCCATCGGCGGGGACTCAGGGTCCCTGCTAGTTCTGCCGCCTCCCCTATATGAGTCCCCCCTCCTGCTCCCTTTACTGACAATTCCAAACTCACTATTTAGCCACACACCTCAAAGACCCTACAGACTTCATTGTTCCCTGCTTTTCAGCAGCAGCTTGGCCTGTTCCTTCATGGAGAAAGTGGGGTCTCTCTCTCTAGTCTTGTCCTAATGCCTTCAGAGGGCTGTAGGTCCACACCTCTCCTCTTCTCCTACTTCCAGAACCATGAGATATGGTGGAGAAACCAAATCCTCGATTTCATTTGATTTTAATTAATTTAAATTTAACTAAGTTAAATCTGAATTGGCGCCTACCACCTTGGAGAGCACAGACTGGGATCTTCCTTCTTTTTTATTGTAGGAGTTGGCCCACATCCCATCTCTCATTTCTCTGCCCCAGCTCCAGGACTTTGCTCCTCCCTCAAAACATCGTAGGGGCCTGGAGGTCGTGATTCTCAGTCCCAATTCTGAACAGAAAGTGTCTGTAATAAGCTTCGCCTGGGCCAAGTCCACCTCTCTGTCTGCATCACGTGTCTGTCTTTTCCTAGGGATTGGGACCAGTGGCCCACGTGTGAATTCAAAACTCCGAGCAGCTTACACAAGAAACACATGTTCACAAAAGAAGTCACTTAGGAAAATGTTTGTTGGAGTCAAGGTCCTGTGGCGAGGGAACGGCTCATCGGAGGAAAGGACCGACCTGAGCCCTGCTCCCTGGAATGCCAGCCTCATCCGTCAGACTAACTGATGCTGTTGTTCTGGGTGCCCAGGAAGGGCCTGTGGGCCACAGAATGCCTGGAGCTCTCAGAAGAGGCGACTGGGCCTCTGTCCATCTGCAGCGTGTTGGAAGAGGACACGTCCTCCAGGCCGCAGAGACAGGCCTTGGAAGGGAGTCCGGGGGGACTCTGGGACGTTTGGGGACAGGGCCAGTTCAGTGGGGCTTCCCCGAGAGCAGGAGGTGGGATGAGCAGACATGAGACCCCCGAGGCCAGCGGAGGGACATCAGGACGGGCTCTGGGTCTTATCTGGAAAGCAGCACGCAGCACCGGGAACCTTCCCTGCGGGGAGCGGCACTCAGGTCTGTGTGGGTGGAGGGCCTTCGGATGGCGAGGTGGGATTTGGAGCAGAGGGTGAGCAAGACTGGAGGCTGGGGGAGGGCGGTGTGGGGGACACAAGGCCCTGGGCCAGGAAAGGTGGGCTCAAGAGGGGCAGGGGTGATGGTGGAAGCGACCCATGAGGGTCCTGCCTGCGCTTGGGCCGTGCGCCCAGCTGGCCCTGTGGGAGCGGGGGGCTGGCTGGGGGCTGACGGGGCTGCTGGGCATGGAGGTGCTGAGTGATTTCCCAGGCGGCCAACAGAACGCTGCAGACCTGGGCTCAGACAACAGAAAAGCATCATCTCACAGGCTGGAGGCCAGAAGCCCAAGACAGGGTGTCTCAGGGCCGTTCCTTCTGAGGCCATGAGGGCGAGTCTCTTCCTGCCGCCTCTCCCCTGCTTCTCATGGCTGGCGGGTCATATTTGGTGTTTCTAGTAGATTTCCGCCTTCTGGTTCACGTGGTGCTCCCTCTGCGTGTGTGTGCGTGTCCAAATTCCTCTTTAAATGAGGACATGTTGGTCGTACTGGATTAGGACCCACCTTGTCCAGCATGAAGGCATCTTGTCCAGGTGTATCCACAATGAACCTATTTCCACATAAGCTCACATTCTGAGGTGCTGGGCTTAGGACCTCAGCATGAGAATTTGGGGATGTGATTCAACCCATAGCAAGGTCTGGCAGCTTAGGGAGCTGGCCATGTGGATGGGGCCGGCTGGGATTCTGGGAGTGAATGGGGTTGCCCGGAAGGCAAAAATGGAGTTGAAACTGGAATTTTGAGGAGCCTGGCCCCGGGCATGGGCTGAGGATCAGGGCACTGCAGGTGGGGTGAGAGCGTGCTTTTTGGGCAGAGACCAGCACGAGGGGCGTGAGGACCCTCAGGAGACAAGGAGCGCCTGTAAAGGGGCTCTGACAGTCCCAGGGAGTTGGCATGGGATCGGGGCTCACTGGTTCTTGGGTACGGTGGCTCTGGGTGTGGTCCAGAATGCAGAGAGCAGGTGTGGTCTCAGCAGGAGACACACAGCTGGCTCTGTGCAGACGGGACACTGACCGAAGAGCACCCCAGGAACCTGCGGGGTCAGGCCTGGGTGTGGGAAGGGTGTGCAGTCGCAGGGGTGGGGAGGGTGGGAGCCCTGGGAGGTGACACCTCCTCACGATGGTTGCTGCTTCGGCTAAGCTGAGAACTTTGGACCCCCACACCACCAGGATCAGCTTTTTTTTCTTTTTTTTTTTAAAGATTTTATTTATTTATTTGACAGAGAGAGAGACACAGTGAGAGAGAAAACACAAGGAGGGGGAGTGGAAGAGGGAGAAGCAGGCTTCCCGCGGAGCAGGGAGCCCGATGCGGGGCTCGATCCCAGGACCCTGGGATCATGACCTGAGCCGAAGGCAGACGCTTAACGACTGAGCCACCCAGGCGCCCCTAGGATCAGCTTTTAATGGTCACCTGCTGCTTAAAGGATGAGGATCTTTCGGGATTTGGTATTATGCTTTGTGTTTAGTACGGTTTCAATAAACGTTGCTGATCTGCTTGACTGATTTGGTTAGGCCACCTCTGCCCATGTGACCTTGCCCTCGGAATATATGGGAAGTTCTGTTCTGTGGTCATCCCCAGGTGGACTGTTTCCCTTGAAAATCTTATATTTAGGATTTGTTGAAGCTCATTCACGTATAAAAGTTACTGAAGACTTCACAGATCATGCAGCTTCACCACACACCTAGGGAGGGAAAGAGAAATGACAAGGCAGTTTTCCTTTATAGAAATTGAATCTTCTTTTTCTCTGAAAATAAAAATTATGTGTGCTCATTGTGTAAACTATTTACAGAAGCCTACAATTTAAAATAAAAAACAATCTGCCTAATAATGGCCGTGGCTGTTTTGAAATAGTACATGCAGATAAGGAGAAGGCTCTTGGAACCCCTTTGCATGTTCTGTTTCGTAAAGATAATCATAAAAGACACGACTTTGCAGAGGCTAAGTCTGCATGGTTCCCCTGTGGGAAATCGGAGGTTTCATGGATATAATATGTGTGCAGGGCTGTCAGTCCTATCATCCCTTGTGCCCTGGAGTCACCTGACCTGATGGGACGGAAAAGAAATATCTTGCATCCCTCTGGCAGGTTTTCTCATGCTGAGGCCTTGGCTGGACCCCCGGTACTGCCCGGGGGAAGATCGAAGGCCTTGGGCTTGGCTTTGCCCTTCCCCGGGGTTGGGCGGGAAACGGGCTGGAAAGGGCACTACTATCCCAACTTGTCGTGACGAAGCCAGCTGACGTATGCAAAGTTAGACCAGTGCCCGGCACATCCGAGGGGTTCTGTGAGTGTTGGCTCTTCTCAGCAGCCTGCTGGCTCATCCATTTCTGCTCTCACTTCTCTCTCTAAGATGCCGTGGAAACGTGGAAAGGAGTGTGCAGGGCCTCTGGGCCGTGGGCCCCCACCCGGGACCCGGGCCATGTCCCGGTCCCCTCCTTACGGGTGTGTGCAGCTTTGGGTCACCGAGTTAAGTGCAAGAGACCACCTCACTTTGCTGCAAGTGTTGGGGATTTAAGAACCCTGCTGGACTGGTGGATGACCACCACTTTTCAAGGCACTGAGAGGGCATTTTACCGTTACAAAGAGATGACTTTCTGGGTCATAAAAGTAACCTTAGAGCCCTGGTTTCCTCCTCTTAAAATTGGGACAATTGAAGTGTCCTTGTCCCAGGGCCTCATGAAGATTAAATGTGGTAATATTTCCAAGCACCAGCCTGCGTCTTGCAGAAAGTGCTCAGCAAACTCCCTGTCCTCGGTTTGAAAATCAGATACGCTTCGTAGGCACAGGTGGAACCCTGAGAAATTCCTAAATGTGATGCAACTTTTTGTTAGTGGGATTACTTCGTTTGCTAGAAGATGCAGAGAATCAAAGAATTTCTTTTTTTTTTTTTTTTTTTTTTGGATAGAGGTTGATCATTCCTTAGTTTAGGACTTACATGAAATGAAAACTCTGTCAGTGTTTATAACATTCACTGTTCCCGCCCCAAGAGCTATCAGATGCCACAGGCTAGGTTTTTTTTAAGGCAAGATTGTGTGTACTTAAGACTTTCCTGCAAGATTTCAGATGTTCTGATAAAGTGAAATCTGTTGCTTCTCCCTGTCTCCCTGCTAATTCTGCTGCTAATTGATAAACTAAAGAAAGCTCTTCCTGTGTAGGATGCTTTATCCCGTGCTTTCTTAGCAGCTCTGTGCAAATGTTTCAGTTCTTTATTGTTTTTGAAGGACTTACGTGTAAACATATACACAAGAAATCCATAAATAATTTGGCAATTATTAACATTTATTGTTTAAAGTCTTCGGAGTTAATGTCTCTTGCAACTACACACAAAGCTCTAATAGCAAACTATGTGGAGATTTTCGGAAGTGGACCTCACTGCAGATTATCTGTACCTTTTTCCTTCCGGTCCTTTGTAGCGATATGTGTTTAAATAATTTTGGTAACTGTAAGAAATCTCTTCATCTATTGGACTCCTGTCTATTCGATAATCATGTTCTTCACTCATGTTCCTTTTCCCTGAACTTTAAGTCACAAATACTTTCCAAGTCCATATTTTTTTTTAAAGATTTTTATTTATTTATTTAACAGAGATAGAGAGCACAAGTAGGCAGAGAGGCAGACAGAGGGAGAGGGAGAAGCAGGCTCTCCACTGAGCAGGGAGCCCAATGTGGGGCTCAATCCCAGGACCTTGGGATCATACCTGAGCCAAAGGCAGCTGCTTAACCAACTGAGCCACCCAGGCACCCCCCCAAGTCCATATTTTGACTTGACTTTTCTTACTTATCTTTCTCATAATAATCATGAAAGATGATGAATCTTTGAACTGGATAATAGCAACTGTAGAGAATAAAGAATCATTTCAGGTTTCCTGAATGCAAATCCCAGGCCATGGCAATAACCCCTCTTATTATTTTTAGAGTGATCGTCTTCAGCAAACCATGACTCTAAATTAATTTAGGGGCTGTGAGAAACTATAGCCCATGATGTTGACACTGACCATCAAGCCTCAGGAGAAAGGACTGCGAGTCTGGACCAACAACCACACGAGCCAGCGCGAGAGATCCACACTGTCCTCACCACGTGACTTCTGCCATTTCCACCTGATGAGACAAGAAGAAGGAAGCTTGACATGGAACTTCTTGGAATTAATGGGATCAAGATTGGAGCAACGCAGGTCTCATCTCAGTATGAGAATATGTGATATGACTTGTTTCTCAACGATGTGGGATTAATCATTGACTTCTTGCTGTTCCCTGAATATGCCATGTGTTTTCACATCTCCCACCTTCGTTCATGCTGCTCTCTCTATTTGCAAGATCCTCTCCCCCTTTCTTTGGCTGATCAAAACCCACGTACCTCGTAAGGCTGACAGATCTTACCTCCTCTGTGCTGAGTCTGTGTTTCTGCAGAATGTTGTTTGTACTTCAGAAGGGTTTTCACAGAGCCCGTCTCACGACAAGTGTGTCTGTGTCCCGGGCCTGAACCCTTTCTTTCTTATCCCTTATGTCTAGCCTGCCTCGTTAGAGACAGGATTAGAATGTCACCAAGGTGGGAGTCCTTTGTGGCTGGGACTTCTTCCTCCTCAAGTGACCCCACATGGTGCCCTGCACAAAGATAGTGTCTATTAAGGTGTGTCTGTTCCTATGTACCCTTCCCCCTTACACTATCCCCATTATCTGCCAAAGTCACAAGGGCGGAAGGGGCCCTCCATCCATGAAGACACTAGGATCCCACCTGGATAGCGGAGTCTGTTCCTGGAAGCTCTTCAGATTTCGTTTCTCGACTAAATGAGAAATGATTATGGAATAAATAAAGGAATGACAAGATATCAAGAGAGATTCCTTCTTTTATAGTCCAGCCAACCAGGTAGTCTTAGATTAATTGTTCCCATTTGGTAGAATGTAAACTCCGTAACATCGTAGCAAGTTCATGGACAGTAACATTCACTGAGCTCAATTTTATACTTAGAGACTTACTTGTTTTAGCCAGGTTTCACTAGTATATATCTCACAGCAGGACTTTGCCCATGGGGTCTTATTATTTTTGAAGCATGTTGAGTGTTAATTTTTTTTAAACCCAATTGTAGATAATATCTCAGAAGGAGAGGGTATTTCTTCATTAAATGGCCTTAAATTAGTAATGATCATATAGAAGGAGGATGATTACCTAGAAAAGGTTCTAGGTTATTCGGTTATTTTGGAAAACTATACAAACAATAAAGATGTAGACACATAAGAGGTATATGTTAATAATTTTTTTTAAAAAAATCTTGGATTTTTATCTCATTATGCTGGTTTCCTGGGATGCAGAGCAAACATTTGCAAAAAACGTCTTTAGAAGATTTTTTTCTAAGGTACAAATAAATGTCATATTCGGAAAAATGAAGAATTAGAGTTGGTAATCTACAATTTTCTAATAATTTCCATATGCTTTTGGAATTGGAGTTACATATGCTTGAAATAACTCATAGTAAAGATTTCTCCTTTTCCTGCTCAAAGTAAGAAAGTGGGTGTGGGATCTGTTTTTGAGCTCAGGAGCATCTGACATTGACTGAGATGGGGGATACAGAAAGCCGGGCATCTCCCGGGAAGCAGAACGGTATGTAAACTCACAGAGATGTTGGTGGGAATGGAGGATGGAATCAGAGAGGAACGGCGATGCTGCGTAGAAAGTAGCAAATTTCTGTCACTAGCTGGACCGCTTAGAGAACGATGTTAAACACTGGGGAAGAGAGGACCTGCTTTAGAAACCAGCGTTGTGTTGGTGCAGAGACGCTCTGCGACGAGCCTTGCCTGGAATCGCACATGGCAAGCCAGACTCCAGAGCGGGGCCCACGGTGGTGGTTCTGAGGTGCGGTAGGAGGCCGCGTGCAGACCCGCCAGGCTCCCCCCGGAGGCCGTGCTGGCCCGAGGAGCGTGTTGCGGCTTTCGTCCGCAGCTCCACGAGATGCCCGGACCGCAAGCCCGGCTCCCGAGTTCACGCAGCTTGCGAAGGGCACAGGGTGCTGCGTGGTGGCACGTGGTCCTGGGGGCTTCCCCTGCGCAGGGGCGCCCTTGAGCCTGCGTGCCCTCCAGGCCCAGTTGGGGATGAACGTAAGGGAGTCTGTCTTAGCAGTTCTAAGGTTCCCAGAACAGGCTGGGAGAAGGGCAGGCCCTGGGTGACATGCGCGTGTTGCCCGAGAGGTGCTCGGGAAAGCTGGGGGCGAGCAGGTGAGCACTCCGGAGCACGTGTCCAGCGGTGCCCGGCACGTGCCCTCAGACCCGGCAGACGAAGGGCCTGGCGCGCCGTGGTCTGGAGACCTTGCTGCTCGCGCTGTGCCGCAGGGAGCCCGGCGCCTTGCCCGGGGGCGACAGAGCGCAGGGACGACAGCACGTGCACGTCTGGGTGGGGAGGAGGTCAGAGCGCGCTGGCTCCACGGGCCCTGCGCCATCCACGCGCCCCGCGCCCCGCGCCCCGCGGTGCGGCCGATGGCTCGATGGCTCGATGGCTCGATGGCTCGATGGCTGGCGCGGCAGCTGGCGGGGCAGTGGGGCGCTCCCTGCAGTGTTTCCTGCGCGCGCCTGCGAGCCAGCTGCCGTCGCACCGCCCTGACCCCTCGCCCGCGCCAGGCCGCACGACCCCCTTCCTGGAGTCTCCTCCTCCCAGGGCTGAGACCGCACGGGTCACCCTGCTTCTGAGCCCCACCTCCAGCCTCCCAGTGCCTGCTACCCTTGCCTGCAGAACATGCAGAAGTTGAAAGACTGTGCTCAAGAAAGCTAGTTACCTAAATGAACCAGGTTAAGATAACGTGGGGCCCCAAACACCAGCATAAGTGCTTGGGAGTGCTGGTATTCGTCCTCCTTTTCTTTAAAGCCTCTACCCAGAAATCTTGAGAATGTTCTATAGCTCTGGGCCCTTCAATTGAAAATAAGCTATGCATAATATATCAGGAGATGTTTTCATTAAAAAAAAAAAAAGACAAATCATCAAACACTTCAGGTTTAGTTTATAGGCAGCTTAAATTACCCAAGTTCAATGATGTCTCATAATTTCTCAATACCCGCAAAAGGCATCTCTTGGTTGGAGAATATTCTCATGCTGAGAGTATATCCTCTGTGGTCCTCCTGTTAACTCTGTCCCCTGCTGATGTGCAGGTTCTGCTGTGTCTTGACGTGTGCCTAGAACGGGCTTCTCCTCGACACTGTAGGTTTGGGAAGGCTGTCCTCCTTTTTTTCCAACTACGGCTGGAAGGACTCTGGGATGGCATTTGCCACAGATCGCCCTGGGTGGAGGGTCCAGACAACTCCCAGGTGAGTAGCCAGGTAAGGACGACTCCTGGATGTGAGGAAGGCCCTGTCTGTGGCAGGAAGACATGGAGCCCAGCCCTTTATTTCATTTACTTCTTGTCACGTACATGGTGGAAGAAATTTGTTGGCTGACTACTATATGGTGCTGTGCAAAGCAACCTTTCAACACATGTTCTGCATGGGTTTTAGGGTGAAAGTCATTGAAATGCTTACTGGGACATTGTGAGTGACCAAGTCTATTACTGAGTGTGTATTCACATGCACACACACACACACACACACGGGATGGTACCTTCACTTTCAGAAAGATATTTGGACTGATTAGCATTTTTATTTTTTTTTATTTTTTATTTTATTTATTTATTTTTAAAAGATTTTATTTTATTTGAGAGAGAGAGAGAGAGAATGAGAGAGAGAGCATGAGAGAGGGAGAAGCAGACTTCCTGCTGAGCAGGAAGCCCGATGCGGGACTCGATCCCGGGACTCCAGGATCATGACCTGAGCTGAAGGCAGTCGCTTAACCAACTGAGCCACCCAGGCGCCCCTGATTAGCATTTTTAAACAAAGAAACAAAGATAGTGATTCTAGAGTGCGCAGGCTTCCAAAGACAATGTTTTAGTGCTGAAAAACTGACTTTAGCCTACCCTAAACCTAAACATCAGGAAATGACAACCACAAACCCCTTTACTTTATGACTGAAAAGGATCCCAACGTGGTGAGACATGGCTTCCCCCGCCTGCTCTCACCTGGCTCCACGTGGTGCGGCCATCATACAGTGCTAAGGAAGGACACAGGGAGGGAGGATGAAAATGTGTTCCCGTGGCAACCTAGATTCTCCTAAGGCATGTCCAGCATCCAGAAGTGGGTGCCTCTCAGAGAGATCCATTGCAGGTGGTGTACATGGCCCCTTGGATGTGTGGCTCGTCCAGGGTGCTGCTGGGAGGGCGTTCTCAGCCTGCTCTGATGGGAGATTCATGGAGGGCATGGTGGCCAGGGCCCTTAGGGGGGCCAGAGGGAGACCCAGCTCACTCTGCCCAGGCCCCAGCGCCTTGTGGGTTGTGTGCTCGGTGAGCCCCCCTGGACGTCACCAAACCCCACGTCAGAATTCTCTGCTGTGTACCCCTGACAGAAACTCTAGGAATTTCAAAGTAAAAAGAAGAGTGTTCGATATGAGTGTGAACTTTTATGTGTGTGAGTTTCTACGTGGATGAGTTTCCTGGACCAACTGGTAACATTTTGGCTCAGAGTTGAAGGTCAAAGAAAACAAAACACTAGCAGAAAGAACTTGGACCAAATGGGGTGTGGGTGTTCCTTCACCCACTGATGGACCTTCACCATTTTGCATATCAAACTTTTGAAGTTTATCCGGGCTCTCTGTGGGGGTTTTGACATTCTGGGATCTCCACACCTGTGTCAGGTTGGGATTGTGGCTCTAGGACTTGAAACCCGTGCACAAATTGGCACAGTCCTTACAGGCAAAGAGAAAGCGCTTTCCTGTGGATTTCTGAGGCTCTTAGTGGAGTTCCTGGTGCATATTAGCTGCTAAGTAAATGTTAGCTGAGATGAAATCATAGTTAAACTTTGAGTAGCTTATTACCGCAAACACACACGTAGGTGTCTTTTAGTCTAAAGTTTTCTGATTTATTCGGGGTGAGGTCCGTGGGTATGGGGCAGGGTCTGAAGTGGCCGTGAAGATGGAAGAGCGGAATCCAATGGGACATTTGAGGCGATGGCTTTGGCGACTTCTCATGCCAGTTTCATCTGAACAGAATGCCCCTGGCAGGGGATGCCTGTGAGCAAGTTCCCACCTCATTGCATCGCAAACCACAGGCATAGAATCCCACATCGACACCCATGAGCAAGACTGATCGGGGGAAATGACCGTGAGATGAAAACGGGAAGCCAGAGCTTCTTGCACACCAGAGACTTGCTCTTTGATGTAAAGACCTAAATCCTGCAGCGGGAGGCAAGGCTGGTGACAGACTCCACCTTCGAGTGCTCCCGCCTGGAAGAAGCAGTGCCTTGGAGTTGCTGTCACGTGCCCGTTGCCCGGCGCTCAGAGTCCCTGCGTCCCTTACCCCACAGCCCTGCAGGAAGACCGTCTGCTCTGTGCGCCGTGACCCGGCACGGTGCCGCCGGGACCCACCTCTCCCGGCCCTCCGGAGCCCCCTCCTCATGCTGCACGGGCCCAATCACATTTTCCAAAATGTAAATGAGTTTCTGTTCTCTTCCCTCAAAGCCATGGCCATTTACAAAGGGGACCAGTGCCTTGAAGGTCACAACCTCCCTGGCCGACCTCACGACCTTTGGCTCTCCCCTCTCGTTCCTGTGCTCAGAACGCCGTGGGAACTCAGTGCCCACCAAAGCACCGTGGTTCTGTAATCCGTAAAGAAACTTGCTTCCTTCTCTCCTCCATTCTGTCTCGCTTTCCCCTGAGGTAGGACCGCAGGGCAGTGAAGAACGCTGTGCTTTCTAAATATCGCTCTTCTTTTTCTCCATCATGAGCGGATTTTTTTTTTTTTTTTTAACTCTTTAAATTGATGTTCCATCTGCCGGAGACATTTCTTAAAAGCATTAAGGTGCATCTGTGTACTGTTAATTTTTAAAAATGCTTTGCCTTTTAGAATGCCCTTTCCTGCTCAATCAATAGGGTGACCTCAGCCAGAAGGCTTGGAATATTTATTTCTTTGGGATCTTAGTAGAGAATACATCACACTACACAAGCACTTGGAAATTTAGTGTCATAATTTACTTTCATGACTTCAAGTGTGTCTGAGTCTAAAGATTCGCTGGGACAGTGGATGCCGGCTTATGGTTTTATTAGCTTTTCTAGGTGTAGAGAAAGAAAAACGTAAATCTTAAAAAAGTGTTTTAACTTACTTTTTACCAATCACATTGAAATTGTGGTAGGACCTGGATGTGAATTGTATGGTCAGTGCTGAATTATGTTTTTCTTTGGTCTGATTTTCCTGGTATTTATTATATTGCTGATTCCTTGTTTATGAACCAGGGGAAAATGTTTTATTTTCTGCCCCTCTGTTCTTTCTAGAGAGTAGTTTTCCAGCCCAGTCAAGTGAATTAATGAGGGTCTGACCTCCAGCAAGACGGAATGTATGTGCAGTCAAATGTAAAGACACTTGCAGAAGACAGAACAGCAAATACACATGCCGAGGCATGCCGAAAAATCAAGGGGCTCAATTTATTACCTCTACAAACGATAGACTGGGACTTCGAAAGAGAACCATGTGCAAATGCAGCCTGCGTGAAATGCGCTCTGCGTTCCTGCAGGTGCGTGCACACAGGAGCTCCCCGAGCTGGACTCGGCACAGACAGCTTTTAGGTTGGTTCCTTTTACGTCTCTGCTTCGCTCAAATTAAAACTGGGCACCTTCACTGCTGACGTTTTAGCCTCTTTGGGGCCCAAATCATGCCTTGTCATCGTGGTCTTGGCTGGAAGCCAAAGGGCAGGATCTTCCTGTAGAGCAGGATGTTGATAGAAGGGAAGGGCAATGTAACACTTGGATATATTTCATGGTCCCATCATGCCAGTTGCTGGAAAGGTGGGAAAAAATGTGCCTGTGAAATGAGTCACTTCTTAATATTCAAGCATTTATGATTTTTAAAAACACCAGTTTGAAAAATCAGCTAAAAACGTGTTATTAACTTTAATTTCCTGTTTAGATGCTGTGAAAAATAAAGAGATCTGTGGGCAAAGTCTGGAGTTGAGGAATAGCTTGTCCATGGAATCTGAAGTTGTTGTTCCATATTGGTGCTTGATAGTCTTACAGGCATGATTACCAAGACAATTCGTGGAAATTTTAAAGAAATGTAAATATTCTACTGCAGCAACTCTAGTCTGTAATTTGCTTTTGCAGGTATGACGCATACACATAGTTTTATATTTATGTATTCCTGAACAGGCTCCCTCTTGCCTATTTACCCAAATGGTGATATTCCGAGAATAAAATATGACATTTTCCCTTTACATAATTCTCATCATCTTAGCCCCTTAGGGACCTATGCTTATAACGGAAATGACTGTGGACGCAGGTAATATCTGCCATTACAAACATCCCTTTGTAAATCAGTTCTGGTAACACTTGTCCATTTGCACCACCAATAGTTTCTTCCTTATACCTAGTGTTTTTAAGCCTTTTTTTTTTTTAAGATCTTATTTTTTTAAGTTGTCTGTACACCCAAGGTGGGGCTCAAGCTCACAACCCCAAGATCAAGAGTAGCACGATCTTCTGACCGAGCCAGCCAGGCACTCCCATTCCTGGTGTTTCTGAAGTCAGATTGTCTCAAGGGCTTCCGTAATAATGAGTGTGGGTAGGGAGGAGTCAGCTTTCAGAACTGACAGCATGGATGTGTTTGTGATTACCTGCTGTGTCTTTATTCTCTGGGTCCAACACCTGGGGGCACATGCTTGGGGCTGGGCAGTGCGTCGGGCCCGCAGGTCCCACCTGTGAGATGAGAAAATATGGAGTCTACTTCTACTTGAATGTAAACTACGCAACAGAAAGGCTCTTGTCTGCTTTTTTTTTTTTTTTTTTTTTAAACTCACGGATCCCAAGTATTCAGAAGAGCGCCTGACATGTAATAGACTCAGTGGAGATGAGCAGGTGCCCGTTCTGCTCACTGGCATGACAGGAACTCCTGCCAGGATGTCCTCATTCTCATTCAACTCCTACTCCTAAGCTCCTGACCAAACACTAGTGACCCGGGGGCCCAGGACGGTGAAATTTAAGCACCGTGTTGTGAGTGTGTGGTCCTTGGCAATATTCTCCTCTGACATAGCTTTTTCCTGGGAAGAGTCAGGTGTCCTGTCCTGTTCCTCGATTCCCCATTCGAGGAACCATCCTTGTGAACCATCCTTGTGAACCATCCCCCGAAGTCAGAAGTGCAATGACTGACTGTCAGGTTCATGTGTGAGTCTCCCCATCCTGTCCCTTCCCTCCCCCTTCCTTCTTCCCTTCTTCCCGTCTGCCCCTTCTTGGCTCACCTCCCTCCTTTCATCTTGCTCTCTCTCCTCTCCTCGTCTCTTCCTTCTCTTCTCACTCTCTCTTCCCACGATGTCAGTCACTGTGCATGGCATTCCTGCCCTTAGGGAGCTCATATTCCAGACAGACACTCATTAAGCCATTAAACATATCAGTGCAGAAATGCCAATGCCATGGTGAGAGCTTACTTCATGGGGCTACCGGAATGTCTAAGAGGGGATTTAGAGGGACTGGACGTCAGCGAGCCTTGGGATGGGTTTGGGATCTAAAGGGCGAGGGAGAGTCAGCAGTGAAGGTCATTCCAGAGGGAAGGAAGGGCGTGGAGCCTGGGTGGGGATGGCGCACGGGGACAAGGTTTGGAAGGAGGACAGTGTGCGGGGATGGGGCGAGGCTGAGGTCATGGAGGGACCATGCTGTGTAGTTCTGAGTTTGGTCTCTACCCAGAATATGACAAGAGGCACGGAGGGTTTTGAGAAGGTCCACTGGCCACAGTGTGGAGAGGAGCATATGAAGAGAGGAGGAGGAAAGACCATTTTAGCAGCATCAGAATAACACAGGTGAGAGCTGGTGCTGGAGGGGGAGATGAGGAGACCTATTCAAGAGCTATTCAGGAGGGAAATCCAGAACCCAGAGCAAGACGCAACATCAGGAGCAGGGGAGGGGGGCTTCAGGAATGCAAAGTGGTGATGGCTAGCTGCCCACCAGCTTCGTGATCTCCCTTCTCTAGCGACGAGTGGTCTCTGGAGCAGCGGGCCTGCCAGGCCTGACTGCGTTTCTCAGCACACATCCTAATTGGCTGCAGCCAAATGACTGGTTCTCACCAGTGGGATGTGAACACAGTGATGGGTCAAAGCGTACAAGGAGCAGGGGGACCTTCTCCTGTTTGCTTTGCCTAATTTACATCCAGGATCATGATGCATATGGCACGGTGGATTAGCTAGATGCAAGGAAGCCAGGCGTGCCATGGGAGAAACTCCGTGTATAAGACCCCCCATGTTGGAGCATGGTAAAGGAGAGCTGGATGAAATGCTCAGGAGTGGGCACCCTGGAATGAAAGTGATGGGTGAGGCCAGGCAGCCCACCAGAGACCCTGGTCCACCAGAGGGCCTCGAGGGCTCGCCAGCCACCCAGGCCATCAGGATGCCCGTCGTCCTCACTGATGCCTGTCCTCTCTGCCCCGGGCCCCACGTGAACTCCGGAGATGTGCTCTCAGAGAGCTTCCCCCTGTGCACGCAGATCAGACTCGGCCAAAGCCACCGTGGGGGGCCTGCATGTGGGTCTCTGGAGCTCACCCTCTGCCTAGCTTGGTCCTGTCCCCACTCAGCATGGCAAGCTCCAGCTCTCTCTGCCTGGTCTATTCATCTGGCTGCTGGGCTAATTTGGGGTTCCCTTTCCATAGACTGTTCTGCTCTGGGGACACAGTCCTGTGCTCGTCTGACATCAAAAATGGTGTTTTCACATTTTGCCCAGTGCTCTGGTTGCTTACGACTGAGTGTAGGTCTGGAGCCTGTTACTTTCTCGTGGCTGGAAGCAGATGTGCCGGCATTGATTTTAATGGCCAGCAGTTTGGTCTGGGTGAAACGTAGGCACTCAGTTAGGCACCCAGACCCACAGTGAGTAACCCTCGGGCTGTCCCATGTGAGACGCCCTGTATCTGTTTGCTCTCTCCGGCACATTTGTCAAGTTTGTAAGAAAATACAACAATGTTCAACAATGTTCACACTAAATAAGTGTGGGGGACGCCCAGAGTGACAGCTGCTCTCTGTGCTCCTTCCATCCGGGAGGCTTTCTACAGCAAACCAGACTCCTATGAAGAATTACTTTTCACATTCCAGCACTCTGTGCCTTAACACTGACAAAACTCAGGAAGACTTGGAAAACCGGGGGAAGGGGAAGCAGGAAACTGCTGAGCTCCAGAATCAGGCAGGGACACGGGTGACCCCTTGTTCAGCCCCCATGGCTCCCAGGCTGGCTGAGGGTCAGAGGGGAATTTTCAAAATGTAGCTTGTTAGTGGTTCCTGTCTCTGATGTCACTGCCTACAATGAGAGAATGATTAGGAAACGTCACCAAATAAATGAAATTTAAGCATTGGTTGTAAAGTAATGGAAATTTTAGCTTTGAGTTATTTCTGTGATTACTTCTGCAGTGAAGAAGATTGCTACTAGCATTTGTTTAATGTGAACATTGTTGTATTTTCTTACAAACTTGACAAATCAAAAAAATGGTTTTTAGTTGGAAAAATAATTATGAAATGGGGATATGATACTTATTAATGATAGGTCTTTGTTAAATGAAATGTTAATTATGGCCAGTGGATAGAAGATGGAATGCATCCCAAATGTGAAGATGATGACTGGCCACTTCATTTTTGGCAAGATCAAGTAGAGCTCCAGGTACCTAGGAGAAACGCTCACTATGAACTGAAGTAGTGTGTATATTTTTGAACAGATATCAGTGGAAAGGGCATTTGTGTCCCATATGAAGAGTTGCAGAGAGTAAACTATTATTTCAATGAAGTTAGAATGAAGACATGTTTGTTCATCAATACATTTAAGATTCTCTGCCTTCAGAAAATTTATTTTTAAAATGTCCTATGGTATTGGAATGAAAGTGGCTGAAATCAGGTTGACTTTTCTTTCTTCTTTTTTAAAAGATCTATTTATTTATTTGAGAGAGACAGTGTGTAAGCCGGGAGAGGGGCACAGGGAAAGGGAGAGAGAGAATCCTCAAGCAGACTCCGCACTGAGTGTGGAGCCCGATGTGAGGCTGGATCCCAGGACCCTGAGATCATGACCTGAGCTGAAATCAAGAGTCAGATGCTCAACTGATGGAGCCACCCACGCGCCCCTGACATCAGGTTAACTTTGATGGTTACACCTTAAAACCAAAATGGAATGGATCAGATCAGAGACACAGAAGAGCCACCCGAGTAGGCTGCCCTCACTCTGCTCAAGGGTCAGCCGGTGCTGCCCACCTCGTTGCTGACACCTTAGAGAAGCTTTGCATTCTGCTTCCCCAGCGCGCCTCCTTCAGCATTGCCTTTCCCCTCCTGCCCAATTCCGCATCTGGTTTCACACTTCGTCTGACACCTCGAGCTTCGTCCCTAGGTGGCCTCACGTTTTTTGCACCGGTTGAAGCTGGGGCAGCCTTTCTAGAGCACAGGTTCCCAGGGGTGACCCTGGTCAGCTCCCAGGGCAGAGCATTTAGACTGTGGTCACATTGAAATAAGCCAATAAGAAGGAGACTGATCACCATGGAAAGAGGGAAATGGGGAGCCACAGGGACTCCTCTGCTGTGAAGTTTTCTCCACTCTCTCTGTCTTCCAACTAATTCATTGAATTTAAAAGTTTTCTGCTCTCAAAATATCAATTTCCAAAAGCTGTTTTTGTTTTCAAAATGTATTTGTTCTCCAAATGTTTTGTTCTCCACATGTTCCTTCTTTTTTTTTTTTTTTTTAAATGTCTTTAGTACTTTGTTGTCTGGATGCACTATCTTTTCCTGTTCTCTGACACTATTAATAAAATCTTAGGGGATGTTTTCAGTTTGCAAAACAATGTGTATTATTTTGGACTGTGTCTTCATATTGAAGTATTTCTCAAATGTCTGATAACTGCTCACATTTCAGAGTACAGCACTGGAACAGTGATTGAAAGCATGTGCTCTTGGGGGTCTTTCTGCAGGGTGGTCTCGATGGCCAGTCTGGTGGGGACCCCACCAGCGGTGCTGTGACGTCTTCCCTCATGGCCGCTCAGATTCCTCAGAGCTGGCTTGGCCAGGCTCCTGCCCAGAGCATGCGAGCTGGCTGCAGGGGTCCTAGGGGATCCACGGGGAATGTGGACATGAGTGAGCGTGCAGGAAGCAAGCTCTCATTCAACCCCTGTCATCTAAAGGGTATATCTACCTTTAGTCCACGTGGTGCCCCCACCCAAAGACCCTCTGTTCTTCTCCAGACAATAAAACTCCTGGGGAGGGGAGGTTAGGGTGGACTTGGGGTTTGTCTCATCAGCTCCCCTCGGTGGACTGTCTGGGATCTTCCAATACGTGGTGCATCTGGTTTCACACTCTCTTCCTTTGCCCATGGTACACTTTGCTCATGGATTAAAACCCTGTTTCTGACTGAACTCTGACATGATCTTACAGTCTTTCTTTTCATTTTTTCTCTTTTTATTCCCAGAACTTTAATTCTGAAAAAATCTTGGACCCTCTCAAGAGTGTTGCTGGTGTCATGAGCTCCCCCATTCTTCTCACAGAGATTGATCAGGAGATTGCTCATATCATCATGTTAATGTCTGACCTCCACCCCCCTCTTTTTCTGCCGAGCTACTTGTGAGAATGGTTGGAGAGAGCATGCCATTTTCATCCTAGGTACTTCCACATACATTTCCCCCAAACAAGAACATCGTTCTATATAATTTCAACAGAATTCCTAATGCTTGTTATATTGGTCTCTTCTGCAGCTGCAACAAATATCCACAAATGCATTATTTTGCATTTCTGGACATCAAAAGTCTGAAATGGGTTTCACCGGACTTGATTTATGGTGTCAGTTGAGCTGCACTCTTTCGAGAGGCTCCAGGAGGGAATTCATGTCCTCACGTTTCCAGCTTCTGGAGACTGCCTGCATCCCTCGGCTCATGGCCCCTTCCGTCTTCAAAGCCACAGTGGCTGATGGAGTCCTTCCCAAAGCACCTGACTCTAGCACTGACTCTCCTTGGATCACGCTGGGTCCACCTGGGTGGTCCAGGAAACCAGCTCTTGTTAATGTCAGTGGCTAGAGCATCTACAGCCCTCCTTCCCCCTGGCGGTGCAATCCAGCACATTCACAGGTTCTGAGGATTAAGGCTTGAAAATCTCTTTGGGTGAGTACTATTCTATTAGACTTGGGAGATTCAGCAATATGATCATACAACAATTTAATGTATTTCCCCAGTCGATCCAATAATGTCCTTACAGCTGACTTAAAACAATTGAATCAAGGACCATGCACGGCACGAGCTCTCACATCTCTGCTCTCTGTTAATCTGGAACAGCTGCTTGGCTTCTCTATCTTGCCCGATGAACATTTTGAGACTGTAGGTCAGTTGATTTGCAGAGTTCCTAACTTGTTATTTTGAAAAATGTAATTTTTTGGTAACCGACCTAATGGTTTAGACTTGTCATAAAGCTGCTAGTGTTTTTTAAGTTTTGAGAAAAGAAATGTACTGTCTTCTAGAAGCACAACCAGGAGGCACCCCCACTGCTCATTGTGGTGGCTGATAGACATGAGCACAGCGCTTAAGCAGGGTGACAGAAGACTGTCACAGTAATGGCATTGTTTCCCAATGTGGCTGAAATGTCCCCTTTGCCCCCTGAAATATTATGTTGTCAAACAGTAGGCAAACAACATTTTTCAGGTTTGTTCCCCTGCTGTTATGCATTTTCACCAACATACTAGTAATTCTCCAAACTCACATGAAATGTCAAGAAACCCATAAATTGACCATTTCCACAATAATATCATATTTCCTTTATCTCCCCATCTCATTTTGTTGATAGGTTTTTCCATTTTGGAAACTGTTGGAGAGGACATACCCACCCTCACACTGTCATTTCTGCATATGGTTAAAAATACCATCTGTGAATTCTTTCATCTTGTTCCTTTAACTGTGTGTGTGTGTGTGTGTGTGTGTGTGTGAAAATTATTTGTCTTCTTATGGTTGCTTTTAATTTGCATTTTTGGAAAGAAAGTGGAATTTTCCCATATTTTCCTTTCAATATTATTTAGCTTAGTAGACATTTAATGGTAAAGTGGTATTTGGAATGGCTTATTTAGAATAAAGACTAACTAGGAAGTTTCAATAATGGCTAATCTTTATTGCATCCCTATTCTGAGCCAAGCACTGTGCTAGGAATTTTGCATATTATTTCCAGTCCTCAGACTCCTAGAGGTAAACACTGTAAGAGGCTCCTGCAGCTTCCCACAAATGACTCATTTAGCAAATAATAGAACTGGCTTTATCCTCAGTGTGTTTATTTACAGGATTGATAACAATGGGCAACTTGTCTATGCAAGGAAAACCTTGGATCCGGAAGTCCAAGTCAATTAGGCTAAAATCGTTTTTTGATAGTGACCACTTATCATACTCAAAAACATCCCATTGGATCAATTCTCACCCTTAAAAGTGCGCATCATTTTTGGAGGGAGGGGTTGGGGTTACTTATAGGATCCGTGTCCTGAAACCAGTGCGATTATTAAATAAAACCCTGTTAGTCATAACGCTCAGACTCTTTCATTGCCTTTGATTTTGACTGAGAAAAAACCCTGCGAGGAGGAAGGAGGTCATGTTAGAAATTAAAAACACCGTGAATGGTAGGTCTTGGCCTCAAGAAAATTTCAACCCAACAGCTTCACCTTCCTCTTTTTGCAGCTGGAGTCCTGGACTGTCATATTTGTTGTTGAGAGTGACTCTCCTAAGACACTAGGACAGGAGTCCTCCACCCAGCATCCAGGAATGCGCTGGATAGAGCTGCGAATCCCATTTTAAGTGCACGCATGTTTACTGTGCATTTGCTGGAAGAGGCTACATGGCTTTCAAAAATCAATGAAAGGGCCTGGGTCCTGGAAAGATTAATGGTGACTTCACTGGAAGATCCTGGATTCTTAAACAGATTCCATGAAGTTCATTCTGTGCTGTGGGTTAGGGCAGGACAGTGGAGTCACACGTTCTAGGGGTGAAGCAAAGTATTTTGTGGCAACACTTCCACCAGAATAGGACTCATCCCCATCATGCATCAACAAACATATATTTATTCAGAAGTTTCATTTAATGAATATTTATTTAAGAGAAATATTTATTTAAAGATTGCATTGAGTTTTTTGGGGGCGCTAGACTCTGTGCTACGCAGCTCTGTTCTAATGGACCAGTGGTCAAGCAAGGTAGGAAGACACCAATCAGATAATGTCCTTAACAAATGCCTAACTGCAGTCTGTGATTAGTGCAGTGGAGTGAGACGCAGATTTCTCTATATGGTCAAGAAGGAAGGTCATGGAGGAAGCGGCCTTTGAGTTGAGATCTGATGGGTGAGGATGAGGGTGAGCTAACAGAGTAGAAGGAGTAAGTAGAGAATCCCAACAGATGGAAGGGAGAATAGTGCCTTGGAGGGACTGAAAATTAAAAGGATTATGGTCTTTACCTTAAAAGCAATTAGGGTCATTAGCGAGATGAATGACATATACTTATTTGAAAAGTTCCCTCTAGTTGATTTGATATATAAATACAGAGACAGCTAGATGTATACAAAGATCCCTCTACCTCTCTCTCTCTGTATATGTATCTGTAGCTATATCTATCTATCTATCTATCATCTATCTATCTATTATCTATCTATCTATCTATCTATCTATCTATCTATCTATCTATCTATCTATCATCTATCTATCCATCCATCTATCAGAGAAAGGGCAGAATGGATATAAAAATAAATCAGGAAGCTTTGGAATGTCCTGGTGGGACGTGATGGCAGGTTGGACTAGGGATAGTGGAAATAAAGAGGAATTGATGGATATGGGAGTTATTTTAGGAGGTAAACCTACATGTCTTGGTGGTGAGTAGATTTATGTGCTGTCATACAGGGAGAAGTCTGGGGTGATGTGTAGGTTCCTAGTGCATGTGGACAGATGATGCTGCCATTGAATGAGGCTGAGAAGACAGGGAAGAAGCAAGGCTCAGAAGAAGATGTGTCTGGTGGGGAGATGCCGGTCTCCAGGTGACCTGACACGTGGGATTGGCCATGTCAAACAGTTCTATCGAACATCTGGAGAGGGCTGCATCGGCCTCAGGACAGCGAGCTTCGGGTAGAGGGGGACGTGTAGTGTGCAAATGTAGGAAGCAGTGTGTTCTCACTTCCCTGGAGCGAGGCCACGCCCAACCCAAGTCTCTACCATCACCTTGTAACTTCCCCTGATGTTTGGCAACCAATGTTGCAAATAAATACTGGTTGGTTGGTTGAGTGAATGAGTGAATAATTTAGTGGGTGACTCTGTAGTGTGATGACCACTGGGCCTTTAGAACCCAAGGAATGCAGCCCATCCATGTTTTACCCACCGCATTTCACAGAAAGCACGCTCATCAACCACAGCTGAGTTACTAGCTAACATATCATCAGGGTACATACCGTCTTGTATTTCTTTCTTCATGCAGTATTCTTAAACAATTTCCTTTGTTAAATATGGTGGTCCAACTTACACAAAAAGTTACATATTATATATCATTATATAATATGTTTGTTTCCTTTGCATAAATCTCCCCCAATCTATCTGTTTGTTTGTTAAAAACATGTTCTAAAGTGTTTTGGAATGTTGTAAAAATTGCAGTCTGACCCACCTCCTTCCAGTGCGAGCTCTCCATTTATATTAAATTTAATTATTTACTTTGTGATAGGCCTAACGACATTGGTGGCTACCTTTCAGTGGAGGCTTACTGTCTGCCAGGGGCTGGGTGAAGGGCTGTGGGTATAACTCTGTCCCACGAGGTAAAACTCCAGGTTCACAGACAGGGAAACTGAAGCTCAGTGTGTGAAGCTGGTGTTGGTCAGTGGTAAAGTCTAAACTGGAAATGTTGTCTGTCTGCCTCCAAAGTCCAAGATGTCAGTCATCGTGCTGTTATTTATTAAAATGCATAATACTTGATATTTCTTAGTGAAGGTTTAAAGAACATAATTAATTCAAAGAAAATATCTACATGTCTCCCGAAGACTAACAGCAAATCTCCATCTAAAAAGAAGTGGTTCCATCAAAAACTAATGATGTACTATATGCTGGCTAATTGAATATGATAATAAAAAAATAAATAAAAGCCAAAAAAATACCTTTTTAAGGAAAAAAAAAAGAAATGATTCAACACCCATCCCTTTGCAGGCTCACATCAGACCGATAGCTGCACACCTATTCAGGATGACCTTCTGACAACAACAGGCATCTGTTTATTATCCTTAGTTTATGATACGATGCTTTACTTTTTTATTAGCAAACAACAATAAGTAATAATACACATGATCGTGTGTTATGTGGGTGTCCATGAGATGTGAGGCTTAGGAATACCATTCCAGATTTTGTTAGCGCCTCCTCCAAGGTAACCTTGCATTCTTCAAAGAAGAAAATTGATGGAGAAAAAGCTGAGATTTTCTGTTTCTCATCGGAGATTGAATTAGAACCCACTAGAGGCAGATGGAACCAGTCCATGCTTCAGTATTGTCTCTGGTCTTATGGCCCCAAGCCGTGACTTCCATGGGTGCCCACAGCCACTTGCTGAGTGCGAAGGAGGTCGACTCTGGGAGCTGGGACTCCTGGCGTGCATTTCCCTGTTTCCTCTTCTCTGGTCCCCGAGGCAGGCTCGATTTTTAGCTCTGAGACCGGGAGCCATTAATAACTTCCCCAAAGGCATTCAGGGGGCAGATGGTGCTGGGTTGTTTAGGTCATCTTGGTGCCAACACACTTAAGAGAACTTAAGGGAAAGTCTCTCAGCTTTTCCCCATTGAGAATGATATTTACTGTGGGTTTTTCATGGGTGGATTTTATGAAATTGTGGAATGTTTCCTCTATTCTTATACTCTGAAGAGTTTTAATCAGAAAACGATGCTGTATTTTGCCAAATGTTTTTTCTGCATCAACTGAGAGGACCATATGGTTCTTCTCTCTCCTCTTATTAATGTGTTTTTTCACATTGATTGATTTGCGAATGTTGAACCACTCTTGTGTCCCAGGGACTGATCCCACTTGGTCATGGTGGATGATACTTTCGATGTACCGTTGGATCCTATTAGCTAGGATTTTGTTGGGAATTTTGGCATCCATATTCATCAGGGATATTGGTCTGAAATTCTCTTTTTTGATGGGGTCTTTGCCTGGCTTGGGGATCAAGGTAATGCTGGTCTCATAGAATGAGCCTGGAAGCTTTCCTTCTGTTTCTATTTTTTTGAAACAGCTTCAGGAGAATAGGTATTATTTCTTCTACAAAGGGCTGATATCCAAGATCTATAAAGAACTTCTCAAACTCAACAGCCAAAAAAAAAAAAAAATAATAATCAGAAGACATGAACAGACACTTCTCAAAAGAAGACATACAAATAGCTAACAGACACATGAAAAAATGTGCACCATCATTAGCCATCAGGGAAATTCAAATCAAAACCACATTGTGATACCACCTTACACCAGTTAGAATGGCAAAAATTGACAAGGCAAGAAACAACACATGTTGGAGACGTTGTGGAGAAAGGGGAACCCTCTTACATTGTTGGTGGGAATGCGAGTTGGTACAGCCACTTTGGCAAATAGTGTGGAGGTTCCTCAAAAAATTAAAAATCTCTAGAGCTACCCTATGACCCAGCAATTGCACTCCTGGGTATTTACACCAAAGACACAGATGTAGTGAAAAGAAGGGTCAATATGCACCCCAATGTTCATAGGAACAATGTCCACAATAGCCAAACTGTGGAAAGAGCCAAGATGCCCTTCAACAGATGAATGGATAAAGATGTGGTCCATATATACAGTGGGATATTACTCAACCATCAGAAAGGATGAATACCCAACTTTTGCATCAACATGGATGGAACTGGAGGAGATTGTGCTAAATGAAATAAGTTAAGCAGAGAAAGTCAATTATCATACGGTTTCACTTTATCTGTAGAACATAAGGAATAGCATGGAGGACATTAGGAGAAGGAAGGGGAAAATGAAGGGGGGGAAGTTGGAGGGGGAGATGAACCATGAGAGACTATGGACTCTGAGAAACAAACTGAGGGTTCTAGAGGGGAAGGGGGATTGGTTGGCCCAGTGATGGGTATTAAGGAGGGCACGTACTGCATGGAGCACTGGGTGTTATACGCAAACAATGAATCATGGAACACTACATCAAAATCTAATGATGTACTGTATGGTGATTAACATAACATAATAATAATAATAAAAAAAGAAAGTGAAGTGGCACCGAACCATTGCCAGTGACGGCGTCCAAGCCTGATCTGTTCTGCTGTATCACATTCTTGTGCTCCAGCTGTGGCCATGTCTCATAAAGGAGCTAAGGCTGTCGATTTACAGGCACTGATGGACTTGATCAAGGGGGCTCAGAGACACTGCTCCACTGAAAACATAATATACGTTTTCTTTTTTGAAAAGACCCAGTGCTTCCCGGGTACATGATAGACTACAGTAATTTCGGGAGGGCTATTGTAGTCAGTCTATCAGGCAGCTAATATGCATTTTAAAAGTGTTCTAAATGCGCACTCTTATGATAGATGGTACCTGACACATAAATAATTTCTGTTATGAAAGCCCTTAAATACACTACATAAATTTGATGTTTATTTTTTAGTGTTCTGGATCCAGCCAAGGGCTCATCATGATTACTTTGTGTTGGAAAAATTGCCTTCAGAGCTAAGTGCCCGTACCTGGCCTCGTTTCCAACATGGCCGCTTAGACCACACATGTCCGTCTTGCTTTGCCTGCACACGCTGATTGGATCTTTGTATAAACAAAGAGCATATATCCAAATACTGTCCCTGTCAAAATACAATTGTTCAGTATGGAAATGTGTGCATTGCAACAGTATATCCAGAGGGCTGGTCAATAAATAATGAAAGGTCTTGACAGAGCTGGAAAGAAAATTAAATTAAATTGTCCAGTGTTGAAATAGCAACAGGATGAGTCATCAGGAGGGTGAGAGCCATATTGTATCATAAACACATTTTCCCCTTTTGTTCAGAACATGCATTATGTTGGCTCTGTCATCAGTCTGTTACTGCAGGGCATGCACAGTGCCCTCCATGTCCACAAAACTGCTGCTGAGAATTTCTGTTTCCAGCTCCAGGCTGGTCTTCAAGCCGCATGTTCTGCTTTCTCCAGCTTTTCCACATCCTCCAAGGGCTTGACCAGATTCCTCCTTGACCAATATTCGTTCAAGAAACACTTCTGAGCACTTAGAACACCTACTACGTGTCCGGATATGCTGGATATATGGACGAAGCACACATGACCACACATCCACATGCACACACACACACACACACATCTCTGAATAGGCTGAATGGGGAAGCAGATAAACACAATCATTGCAGCTCAGGTATGAAACATGTCCCCAGGCCTGGTGCCCACCCAGAGGATGAGGTGGGTTAGACTGTTTTCAAAGCTAGAGAGGATTTCAGAGAGGGTTCTGAGGGATGAATAGGAGTTCATGAGGAGGACCCAGGTAAGGAAGAATGGTGCTCTGGGCTAAGGGAGGAACATTCGCAGAAACACAGACATTCAAAGAGGGTGAGGTGGAGTGACAGAGGATTTTGTTGGGAAAGCAAATCCCAGGACCTTAACTTTCTGATTTGCTTTGTGAACTAAGAAGCTTATAGGTGAGCCTTTCCTGGATTTCGATGTCCTAACTGTCTCTCTCTTGCTCACATCTTACAATTCGCGAGAAGAGAATGTGTTATGAATTCAAGGTGTTGAGGTAGGTTGCAAAGAACAAGGGAATATGATTTGGTCCTGCACGCTGTGTGGCAGAGAAATGTGA
This sequence comes from Mirounga leonina, assembly GCF_011800145.1. NCBI lineage: Eukaryota > Metazoa > Chordata > Mammalia > Carnivora > Phocidae > Mirounga > Mirounga leonina. The sequence goes on from NW_023270274.1 coordinate 2,344,750, forward strand.
AAATGAGGTCAGTTCAGAAGAGGTTGCGTTGAAGTTAGAGCCCTGGGATCTGGTTCCTGGAGGTGTGTGTGCTTTTCCATTGCTGTCTTGAGGCTGGTGGATTTTTCTGACCTCAGTTCCATTGATAGCTATGTGAGGCATTTGTGTGTTTTGTTGCTGTTATTTATTTATTTATTTATTTATTTATTTATTTATTTATTTGAGAGAGAGGAGGGGCAGAGGGAGAGAGAGAATCCCAAGCAGACTCCCCCTTGAGCACGGAGCCTGACGCAGGGCTCAGTCTCACAACCCTGGGATCATGGCCTGAGCAGAAATCAAGAGTCGGATGCTTCACTGACTGAGCCCCCAGGTGCCCCTGTTGCTGTTTTTTAGAGATGGTGCTACTGGTCACTCATCCTGCTTTTGGTCCCAGTTTTGTGGACATGGAGGGCACTGTGCATGCCCTAGTCCCATGACCTCTTAGATGCTCCCTTACAGAGCCTTCCAGTTCATGGACATGCCCGATCTATAGTTTTAGGTAAGCATTTTCTTCCTATCTCCAGAGACTTTTCTTTACTTTGTTCCCAGATATATTCAGTATTTTAAAAGAATTTCCCCAAGGAGCACCACACGCCCTGATGTATTTCGTGTTCTCGGCAGAGTCAAGAAGCCAGGAACTGCTCTCAGGTAAGAGCTTGCTGGAAATGGCTGGAAATTGTGCTCAGGTCCTTTATTGCATATTACTCTTCCCCGGCACGTATGACCAAGTGACAGGGTCCCGTCTCCTCCAGACCTGTCTGTAGAAATCTTCACTTCGTTGACGAGACTCTGTGTTCATGCTTTTTCCCTCGAACTTTTGTGCAAAGCCTGCCTTCTCTGTGTATGTTCTGTTTGTTTTCTCCTTTCTTCTCTCAGCTGAGATAACTGTTTCTCTGCTCATTTTTAAATATCCTTCTGAGAAGAAAGGAGAAAAATGTGTAGCCTGCTGTTTATGAGGAAATACATTTATTAACAAGAATGAAGTTTAGCAGCAGAGAGGAAAATAGAAATAAACTTACTTAGTCCTTGGATTTTCGAGAGAGAAAGAATAATGGAACCTTCCCTCTGCTTCTCCGTGACTGTAGAGCTTTGAGCACACCATTCCTGAGCTCGGTTCTCATCTCCTGAATGTGGAAATAATTCCTGCTCCGTAGGGTTGTCATGAGAATTAAATAAGATAATTAAAAAATGCTTATCACAGTTCCTGGTACACAAGGGCTCAATAAATAGTGATACTATATTAATTTTTTTTCAAGGGGGAAACAAAAAGTAAGACCGAAATTCACCTTCCCTTCAACTGCTCTTGTGTAATTCCAACGCAGAAGTGTTCAAACATATACTTTGGTCCAATTTCCACTTAGGTCCAAGAAACCCAGGTGCGTCCAACAGTGGTTTGCAAAGTGTGGTGTGAGCGAGTGCAGGTGGAAAAGTTGTGGTCCTTGGTTCTACCCCAGATCTACCGAATCAGAGTTGCCAATCAATGTATGTTAAATTAACACAGACACTAATGTTCGGAAAACGGGGGCTGTTCAAGGATTGATTGAAAGCAATCTTTAATCTTTCCTATTATGAAAACAAAGCAGTTCCATCTCATGAACTGGTCATTCAGTGGAGGTTTTTCTGGGGAGGCCTGAATCTCTTGCTAGTGTCCCTCAGATGACACGGAGTCCCCCCAAAGCAGGATGACGTGGAGACCCTCAAGGGAATTCTACCAACCCTCCCATGACACTGAGATCCCAGAGGGAAGCATGAAGCTGTTCCGCCATCTACTAGCCAGAGAGCCTGGGAGCGTTAGGACCTGTCTGATGGAGAATCCATGACTTTTGATCTTGTAAACAGCCAATGAATGGGTCTGCCGACCATATTAGGCATCTTCCTGCTTTTTTCCCTGTGGACTTTGTTGCTGAGAACACAGACATCAGTTCTCGTTTTGAGTTTTAGCTTAGGTTTCAGTGGTCAGGAGGGACAAAAGCAAGCAGTGAAATTCGTTTTCTTTCTTTCTTTCTTTCTTTCTTTCTTTCTTTCTTTCTTTCTTTCTTTCTTTCTTTCTTTCTTTCTTTCTTTTTTTAAGAGAACAGCTACTGGCTTACAAATGGAGTGAAATATAGACATCTCAAAAGACAGAGTGCTTCTGGAGAGGGTATGTGCTCTGGTAAGCGCCGTGAATTGTGCAAGACTGTTGAATCTCAGATCTGTACCTCTGAAACAAATAATGCAATATATGTTAAGAAAAGAAAAAAAGAAGAAGATAGCAGGTGAGGAAGAATGAAGGTGGGGGGAATCGGAGGGGTAGACGAACCATGAGAGACGATGGACTCTGAAAAACAAACTGAGGGTTCTAGAGGGGAGGGGGGTGGGAGGATGGGTTAGCCTGGTGATGGGTATTGAGGAGGGCATGTTCTGCATGGAGCACTGGGTGTTATGCACAAACAATGAATCATGGAACACTACATCAAGAGCTAATGATATAATGTATGGGGATTAACATAACAATAAAAAAAAGACAGAGTGCTTATGTCATATTGTTTCTCTTGTTTTGAAATTAATACATGGTCGAGATAGGAAGTTTGGAAATTACAAAGAATACATTTTTTAAGAAGAGTAAAATTTCACCATCCAAAAGATTGCCATTGTTAACATTTCCTGTCTTGTGTCCTGGGTCCTGATGTAAGTAACTATGTATCTTTGTGCATATTTTTTACAAAGTTGAGCTCATACTGTTCCTACCCTTTGGTAACTTTTTTTTAACATACAAACATATCATGTAAATGTTTTTTTTTTTTTTTTAAAGATTTTATTTATTTATTTATTTGAGAGAGAGAGAATGAGAGAGAGCACATGAGAGGGGGGAGGGCCAGAGGGAGAAGCAGACTCCCCGCCGAGCAGGGAGCCCGATGCGGGACTCGATCCCGGGACTCCAGGATCATGACCTGAGCTGGAGGCAGTCGCTCAACCGACTGAGCCACCCAGGCGCCCTATCATGTAAATGTTTTGACATTACACATTCTCTGAAGATTTCTATCTTGCTGGCATTTTATATGGTAATGATTTATTTATATATGGTGGCCATTTTTGACGGAACTTTTTTTCTTCAGAACCCGAGTGATACTTCCCCTTGTTTGTGGAGCTAGAAAAGTGCAATTCTTTTCTAGTCCACCCGCTGGAATGTTTGGGACTCCCGGTGTTTAATCTACCTGGCACTTCAGATACGGCTTTTCAAAGCCTGCCAGTACCTTGCTTTCTGGTCGGCTGGTCGACCCCTTCAATGCCGGGTGCAGACACAGCTGTCCCCGGGCTCCCGCCTGCCCCCTGCCACAGCGCCCCTCCTGCTGCTGGGTCTCACACTCTTCCTTCTCATCAGGCTGGCTCTTGTTCAGAACCCTCATGTTTTCATCTCACTTTGTTGCTCTTGTCTCCGACTTTGTCACTTCTGCAGAGATCTCCATGTTGAAAGCATAGACGAGAACACTGAGGTTCAAACCTATTTCAACAATTTTTCCTGAGGCTACATGGTTCTTGGTGAGCGAACTAGGATTTGGCACCTGGAGACTCTGCAGCCAAAGGCCGAGCCTTCTCTCCTTATTTTTTATGAAAAATAAATGTATATCAGAAGTAATGTATAAAGGGATGTACAAACTATAAAGTTATGGCATTTGTTTTCATTATTTCTAGAAGGAAGGCTCTGGGAGAATCCTGAGCAGAGTGTGATGGGCAGGTTGCGACTCTCCCTGGGGCACGCACACTGGGGTAGAGGAGGGAGGAGGTAGGGTGGCCCCGGTGGGTGGGGACACGGCACAGACGAAAAGCCACTGCAGGAAACAGCAGATCCTGAAGACAAATTGAGATATTTAGTGATCTCTGTGTTACGTAGGAACCAGCATTTATTTAACAAATTTTACTGAGAGACGTGAGGCCTCAGACACTGTTCTAGGTGTTCTGCACAAAACAGAGACTCCTGGCCTCGTGGAACTCAGGTCCTGCTGGCCTCTCCCTCCGCTCCCACAGCTACACGTGTACTGCAGCGCTCTGGTTCTCCTGATCGACATCCCACCCGGGGATGCAGACGCATTCTGATGCTGGGCCGTCATCCCTGCTCCAGTGCCCACCTGTGAAGCCGCCAACTTTGGGGATGAGCTGTTGTGCTCCTGGACAGTCTCTACGTGGCTCAGCGTTTGGCTACGAGAGCCAGTCAGCGCGGGAGAGGCTTTTTCCTGGGTGCGTTCTGCACGGCTGAATTTTGAACACAGTTGCCTGATACCACCCGAAGGGAAGAGCCAGGGTGAAGGGTGGGGTGGGCAGTGGCCTGATCTGTGGTGGCCGGTAAGCAATTTATCATCGATGGTTACAGACGAAGCTCCAGGTCAGAGGCTGACATTTTAGCAAAGCGCAGGGTCCAAGCGCAGGCATCGACCGGAACCCGTCTGCGCTGTGCTTGGTTCCCAGCTCCTTCCTCTCTTCCGCTCACCGTGCATCCACAACAGGGTGGGACTGCAGGCCATCCACGTGGAGCACTTGCAGATGAGCTGTGCGGGGGCTCCAGTGAAAGTTCTGGAACAGGGTTACGGCGGGCTGCAACAAGATGCTGCCGGATGAGTGAGGCTTCCCCAGGGACGAAGAGGCATTTGTCTTGCTGGCGTCTCTAGGACAGTGTGGGTGGGTTTCATTTTCTGCAGACACAGGTGAGAGAGCGCAGCCTCCTGGATGAGGCTCTCCTACCCTAGATGGCCCGGACGCAGTGGGGCCAGGGGCTTGACCGGTGGAACGTATGAAATGGGGGGAATGAGATGCACCCCTGGGGTGTGCAGGTGAGGATCAGCGTGTCCTAGGGGAACTCCCAGGGTGACGGGGCGATTGCTCCCTGGTGATGACCATCGTGACTGTTTGCTACTCACCTCCTCAAGCTACAGAGGAGATTTATAGTGTTCTCTCAGTTCAGAGACACTGTAATGTGAATCCATACTGTGGAAGGACCCTGGGGCTGACGAGAGGATGAGCCAGACCCCGGCTTTCAGAGTCACAGGCATGGGAAGGGGCCGATGTCCACAAATGATGCAGACACTGCTTGGTGGCCCTGATACTCACTCTCCCCTTCCTGCCGCTGGAATAATCCCGAGGTTCATTCAGGAAACCAGGTACCAGCGAAGGACTCCCTTACAGCCTCTCTTGGAACCAGGCGTGCCCACGGCCGGCGTGCTGGCCAATGGGTTAAGAAGGAGGCTCCTACCCAGCGTGTGGTCTGGGCCCCTAAGGAGATGGAGCGCTTCCTCTCCCCTCCTTTCCTATGGATGGAAAATGTCAGTTTACTTTGATTGGGCCATTTGGAAATTCACTTTACACTGAGAAATGCACGAACATATCTTTTTTGTCTCTGTCAATAGCAACACAATGTTCTTGCTTAGAATGATCCCCAAAGAAGCAGGTGTGCCCCATGGCAAGAACTGGGGGTCCAGGGGCCCTACTTTTCCTGCGCTGGGTCGGCGGCTTTCCCGGCAGCTGTGAGGGTGGGCCCTGACTCCTCCTCCACACACCAGCCTTGCCCCGTTGGTTACCTCCTTGAGGATTTTAGAAAGGGCCTCTCCGGCTTAGAGGACACTTGCTGGCTAGGAAGAGAGATGGTTTTCTTTTTTATGTGGGAGGCGGTTCGAAGTCGTAACAGAAGTTGCCGTTTGGCACTGGTCCAGTCTGCAGCTTGATAATCAGATGCAGATAAATGTGGGGGATGTGGGGCTGTGAGGCTGGTGCGAGCATCTGTGTGCATCCGCGTCGCCCAGCGAGGAGGGGTGCACACTTCATTCTCCATGGAAGCCGTGCACACTGGGGGCCGGAAAGTAGATTTCAGGTTGTCTGGTCCAGTTTTGCAGAACGGGAAACTGAGGCCTAGGTCAGGGGTGTGAGGGTGCCCGCCTTCGCAGCAAAGCTCTCTACAGCCTGCTATCTGTTTCCCTCCCTGGTCTCTGGTCCGGTGCATTTCCCACTGTAGGTCCCCTCCAGGCTTTTATAGGATATTTGCCCTTGTCGACAGGTGTATCTTTGAAAATCCCTATCACTTGGCATCTTTGGTGTTCATTTTGAGATTATTTCCCTCACTGGCTTTGTGCATGAGGTCTAAAAATAAAATATGTGTTAATAATTAATAAATGTAAATACAACCTAAGTTAATCAAAGTAAATATGTTAAAAATTATCATTCCCTCTCTGCCTCTCTTATGAGCAAGGAGTTAGGACGATGAGACTCAGTGAAGTATTGCTATTTTTGTAGCTATACCAAAAAAATAAGTTATTTTAGTTGGAAAAAATATAAACTATTTCTATTTTTCTTCTTCCCAAGCCCTTCTGTTTCCTTATTCACATTCATATACAGATGTAAACTTCTCTACCTGAGAATTTATTAGTCTTCTGAAATGAGTTCACTGGGTTGTGAGCACAGATTTATTTAAATATTTGTATGTCAGTATTGCTGTTTTTCTAAGATGTAAAATATTTTTAAGGTGTTGGTTCATCCTATGGCATGATGGATTACAAACAAGCACCGGAGAGAAAAATGCTCTTTATGGAAAAACCTGATCTGGTTGCAAGGATTTTCTCATTTGGGATTGTACTTTTTTATCCATCAGCATGCACGTACCAGGGCTGTTCTGGGGACTATAGGAGATGAGATACATATAATCCTTGTATTATTCTCTATACTAGAAAACAGACTTATGCACTAGGACTTACGTTCTAAGCAGACAACAACTAAATTTACTGAAAACACTTGTCTCCTCCAGGAGCTACCGAGCAAGGTTATTACTGGATAATCAGAAACGCTGCCACCACAGGGCTTCCCTCTTTAATGTCCTAATTCTGCTTTAGAGTCACATGAGAAAGATTTCTCAGCTCCCTGCGTTTATTATGAGAATACAGAAGAATTCTCTTATTCACGTCTTAACTCCCGGGACAATAGCTCGTGATAATCGCAAGAACTGCAACGTTAACCATTCTGAGATGTCCAAGAGCCTGCACGGCCGCTGGGACTTGGGTCTCCGGCAGGAGCAGGTCAGACTGTCGGGGGCGCGTCCCAAGCTGGTGTCATCGTGTGAGGGGTCATCTTTAGAGCTCGCGGCCCAAGGACGGGAAATGACTTGCCGGTATATTCAATTCAGAAACATACCAGGCTCAGGAAGTAGTAGTAAATTTGGAGAATTAAACAGACCCCATTCATAATTAAAAAGCTGGATTGCTATACTCGTGAATTTCCTTCCTGACACATGAAATCTGATGATCTCACCCACCTGCTCTGTGTCCCGCATTTCTACTCTGCCTCCTTTGTCCCAAGCAGGAGTTACTATTTCCTTAAACTGAGGTCACGCCAGCCTCGTCACCTTCATTTCCTTGTGCACCTTAAAAAAACATTTTCACCTATTGGCTAGAGAGGAATTTTTACTGCACTTCTGTGGGCTTTCTGTCAATTAGATTAGAAGACAGTAAGGAGGGAGTGAAGAAAGATCCTCGTCTTGCTTTTCCTGAGTCACAGATGGCCCCACCACCCACTACACGGCTGTATTCAGTGCGCGGGTCACTGACCCCTGACTCCGCATTCAGTCCTCGCCTGCGAAGCGCCCTAGCTTCTGAGCTCTGCCGATTGGCTGAGGTTGATTGGCCCAGTGCTTTGAAGGGCCTCAGCCTCCAGCTGGTGGGCAGGGCGCGTGGCGCTCACTTCTTTGAAAGCAGGCATCTGAGTGCTTTTGATTAAATATGGAAAAGCCGGCTGGAAGCCTTGGCACGAGATTTGAAAGGAGACCTCCTAGAATGTTTCAACTCTCTAGTGCTTTAATGTCTCGAGCAGGTTGAAATTAATGCAAAACTTGAAATGAGAAAATGAGATAGAGCAGATCTCCTGGAACCTCAAGGAAAGTTCTGTAGGCTCCACGACGGAATGAAAGAGGGATTTGGCTTTTCTCCGCTATGCGCGCTCACTCTCACTGGATCCAGGCAAGTGTGCCTGAGTCTGGGGCCATGCTGTCATCTTTAATCTGTGGCCTTTCTTCCGGTCATGCCAGCCAGAGGGCCCCCTGTTACCTTGAGGTCCTGGGACACTTGGGATCTTCTTTGTTCGGGTGCCTCGTCAGTCTCACCCGAAAACCAGCTTCCGGAGCCCTGGCATGTTCTGACTCCCACCATAAAGTGCTTTTGTCTCCTCCGTAACTCCACATCTTTCTTGTCTTCCAGGCTCTGGACCGTAAGTGCATCAGTCAGATTCCTGCCTTCCCAGCTCGAGCATCATCCTGCCCGCCGCAAGGAAGCTTACCTGGCCGGACCCCACAGCCAGCAGCACTCTCCTCTCACGCCCAGCAGCCCTTAGCACATCCTATCTTACGGCACTTTTCTGTTTTCACACTGTGAATTGCTTTCAGTAGTTAGTCACTGTGCTGGTCAGGTCCCAGAGAACAGTACAAATGTTCCCTACCCATCCATGCCACTCAGAGCCTCCATTTCTCATCTGAAGAATGGAGCTAGTCCTACCTCCTTGGCTACCTCCTAGATTTCAGGAATAACCTAACATGGATGGTGGGCAGGAAACTTCCCGAATTGTAGATGCTGTGTGAGGGGTCATTTCTATTGTTGCTTTGTTTTTAGAATACTAAACTCAAGGCCTCTTACAGTGTTTGCTGTGGAATCATATTAAAAAATTAAATTCGTAGATTTCCTTAATACTATTTTTTTCACCTCAGAAGAGATATATCATATTTTTAAGAACAGTCTATTACTGCATTTTTTGAGGGCTCACAAAGAAAGACACAAGGAAGAAATATCCCAATTCCCTAAAAATGCTTAGAGAATGGTATATTCTAATATACCTAATTTCTGGTTAACTGGCTCACAGAGAATCCCTTTCTTTGAACCTTTTATGTATTGGATGTGTAAAGGTCTCTGTTGTTTTTCTTATTGCAGTAAGTACAATACACAACATGAATCTTTAAAGCTTCGCATCTGAGGGAAAGAGCTGCTTTATTTGAAAATACTAATTGCTTCTAGTGTGGTTATGCCCCAGGTTTAATTAAAAGATATTGGTTGAGATCCAACACGTATGGGATCTGAACTCTGATCATTTGTTACTTATATTTTTTAAGATGGGGTTTTAAATGATGTTTTTATTTAGTTAACAGGGAAGGCATATCACAATTAAATGCCACAGATACATGTTACATTTTTCGTGCTCCCTTTACTTGCCAGGCTGAGTAAGTAAAATGCTCATTTATTCTCTGAGGCCAGGCTCAGTTTGGTCAGGGGATATGACCCATATTGTTGCAAATACCATAAATTCATCCTGAAAAATGAGTCCAGTCAAACCATTGGCTAATTAAACCAGAGAAAAGAGCAATGTTTATATTTATTTTGAATTGGTTACTGTTTTGAGTGATGTAGCTGAAGAATCTAATTTTGGGATTGTCATAGGTACTTTGTTACTTTAGTCCTAAGCCAGGCACTCCTTAAGATTTGGAAGAATCCCATCTAAAATGAAAGTGATAAAGTTATGTGCAAGACTAAATTCACAAATAAGGTCTGGGAACCGCAACACTGCATGATTTAATGGCTTTGTCACGGGCATAATTTACATCTAAACCTTTGAAATATAGGCTCTCTAATTTAACGGTAAATCATGGAAGCCCCTTGTTCTGTATGGGCTCGTAGCTCCTGCTTGGGAGCTGAGCAGAAAGTGAGGGAATTCTGTAGAAGCGTAATTGGTCCACTTGGAAGAAGTCTTAGAGGGGACCCGGTCCCACCTCCTGACTGCCGTTAGTGATCTGGGGAGCAGAGGGGAAGGGAAGAGAAGGTATTGATTATGGGTGATGATCCCGGGGCACGGAGCTCCAAGCCGGGCAGGCACAGGGCTCGGTTCATAGAGGTTGCTCAGTAACTTCAAGAAGAAAGATTCCATTCTGTCCTCACAGTTTGTGAGGTGAGTAAAAGGACCTCATTTTATGACGAAGTCACAGCCTCACTGAGGTCAACAACTAGGCTGAGGATGCCCAGGGTCAGCCGTGGTGGAAAACCAAGTCTTCCTGCCTGTCTTCTGGGGTCTCTTTTATTTCCCCAAATCCAGGTAAAAGGAATTATGGAAGTGACAGTTTACTCCTCATGGAAGGGGAAGGTGGCTTGGTCGACCAGGGTAGGGAGATTAGTAAGGGAAGTCAGCTTTGCCGTGTACTGACGCCATCATTTAAATCAACATGAGCAGGGAAGGCTTTGAGATCTGCGCTCAGCCAGTCACGGGGGCCTTGACGTGGCCACAAACTCAGGCAGCTGTTCGCTGTTCATTTCCCTTGCAATTCGCTGACCTCTCTGGCTAGGTCACCTTGAGCATTGGTAAGAAGGTCTAAGGCTCTAGAGACTTTTCTGTTTCTTTTCAGGGGTTGGTTTTGGTGGGAGAAATTTCTGTAGGCTTGAAGAGTGTTATGTAATGTCTAGCATGACAGCTATCATGTTCTAGGTATTCAGTAAAAGTCTGATGAATTACAAAATACATACTATAAAAATTTTTTCCGGTGTAGGTGGTTGAATGGAGAATGTAATTGGTTAATTTAATTGGCCACTAGATGTCAGTGTTTATCCACCAACTGGGGATCAGCAACCGCCCCCCACCTGGTCAGGACAAAAGCCTCTGGAAGCCGCTCCAGGTGCAGACATTTCAAGCTTGTTTCTCATAAATAACCTGTGTTCTCGCTGGGAAAAGAGTGATTCCTGAGTTATTCAATTCAGGATATTTTCTCCTTCCTTCAATTTAGATCCAGAACTGACGTCGGGTTTTTTTTTTTTCCCCTTCTTTTATCCCCCAAAGAAGTTTTCTTTCGCTAACACAAACACGAGTTTTTATCTTGCAATTCGTCTTGGAAGCAGGAATATTAGTCCGCACAGGTCTGTGAGGTTTCATGCATGACTGATACGAAGCCCTTAGGGGCACCTGGCATCAATTTCCACCTCGTGAGGCTCCGCGGATCCCTATCTCTGCGGCTGCGGGGGCCATTCTGCCTCGCCAGGGCGCAGGTAAAACAGATTTGAATTCCTTTGCTGCCGCTTCCATCTGTTAGCTGTGTGACCTTGGAGATGTTACTCAACATCTCTGATCCCAGTGTCCTTCACTTTGGGGCACAGTCTCCAGTCTTACCTACTAGGACTGTAGGGAGTACACGTTTAATCTCAAAATTTCTTAATTTCCTTCGTTCCCCGGGGCCCTCTGTTAGAGTCTGGGTTGACTGGATGGATGGTCTAAGGAATATCACAGTCCCTTTGCTCTTCCCTGAGATGGGTCGAACAGTTTGCCATGTCTGGGCTGGTCCAAACAGTTGGAATTCCCAAGTCAGTACCTTACTGTGAAAGGCACATAACCAACTGATCCTTGTTGTCTTCGTGGGTTTCTCGACTGTCACAGGGAGCCCAGAAAAGGACAATCTTACTTAGAAGGAGCCTTAGGGTTTATTTAATTCAACCCCTTTCTTAATGCTTTTTATTCTTTCTCCAGTATTCCACGGGGAGCTGCACAACCTTGTGAAGGGGAGGTTTTTTCTTACAGTTTCCCTAAGATGTGAGAGCAACCAGGGGAAGGAGAAAGACCTGTGGACAACAAAAGGCCCTCTGTGAGGGCTCCTGGTCACTGCGTCCCTCCCCTGCCCTCCGCCGTGAGGGCTCCTGGTCACCGCGTCCCTCCCCTGCCCTCCGCCGTGAGGGCTCCTGGTCACCGCGTCCCTCCCCTGCCCTCCACCGTGAGGGCTCCTCGTCATCGCGTCCCTCCCCTGCCCTCCGCCGTGAGGGCTCCTGGTCACCTCGTCCCTCCCCTGCCCTCTGCCGTGAGATGTGTGCCCGTCCACCTGCCATTCTCTGTCTTCCATGGGTTCTCTCTGCAGCCCCACAAGGTGCTTGCGTAATCGCTGATGTCCCCGCGAGGAGACCGGCCTCCTGCAAACCACTCAGCTGGCTTTGCTTTGAGCCACTCAGCTACTCAAAGAATGTTGGTTAGGGTCATATCGGAACTACCTGATGGAGCTCAGTCACACTTAAAAAATTCAAAGACGAAACAATAATGGCCCGCTCAGATTCCTGTCGTTTAACCAGAATCTCGGATGAGTGTCAAGCCAGATGTGTTCGTATTAGGGAGGTGGGGAGTGGTTATCTATGTGAATTATGAGATATGAAAAGAAGGAGATCTTACCTGTAAGAGTTGAAAGGCTTAGGTGATGTCAAGGAAGAGAGTTCATGAATACCCGGAGTTGTTAGACACTGGTGGGGGGTGGGGAGAGGTTTCATCCACTGGTGGCAGAAGCTGCATCGATGAAGGTTTATCCTCAGCCTATTGATTGCCTGAGGGTTTCCATTAATATTGATTCAGAAATGCCGATGGTGTTCAGGCTGCTGAATATTCATCATCATTGTCATTGGAAATATGTCAGTCTCTACTGAGGCGGGGGCCCTGGGATTTCGGGGGCTCGGGGACAGGAAGGTTCGGCACGTTACCAGCTTTCTGATCGAGTCTTAATTGCTTCTTGGAGGCCATCAGGCATTCACTTAACCTCCTCTTTCCAGGGATGGTTATATTTTCTCGACTCTGCTGTCGTATTAAATGGGCAGGAGGAAGGTACTCGTCATAAACCTTAGGAGCTTGGTGCACAGGTCAGAAGTATTGGAATCGAATCTGAAGGAGAAGGCACATTTCTGGATTTATCCCCAAGGACTTACTCAAAACTTTGAAATGTATTATTTGGCTAAGGAAATCCAGTGCAGGGGAAAGAGGCATAAAATCATGAGAAAAATGCTTTTGGTAGGATAACCTGCAAGCAGACGCATTCGACCCAGTGCCTTTGGGCACAGGGTCTCGTGTCTCCATAGGACAGGTGGGGGGAACCCGGTGAGGATGTTGCAGAGTGGGGGATAGGGGGCCTCCAATCTGCTCCACTGTGCACGATCGGGGTAGACCCAGACTAGGCTCTTAAACCTCTTGACCCCAATTATTTGACTTCCAGAATGGGCAGATACCTATTTTAGCTACCTCCCACAGCTAGTGAAAGAATGACATGTAATAATGGGAGGCACTGGAACATTAAGTATGACAGAGTTTTTACTAAGCACCACAGCATCTTTTATTTTTTTCAATGATTTTATTTATTTGAGCAAGAGAGACACAGCGAGAGAGGGAACACAAGCAGGGGGAGTGTGAGAGGGAAAAGCAGGCTTCCTGCCAAGCAGGGAGCCCGATGTGGGGCTTGATCCCAGGACCCTGGGATCATGACCTGAGCCGAAGGCAGACGCTTAACGACTGAGCCACCCAGGCGCCCCACCACAGCATCTTTTAGAGGAAAAACTGGGGGCTTGCTGTTGTAAGGAATGTTTACGTCTTTACGACTTTGTGACATTGGCCAAGTCACTCGTTTCTCAGCTTCAGTGGAATGAGTCTTATCTGTAAAATAAGGATAATGATGCCTACTCTGCAGAGTTACTCACGTGGACCCCTGTCCAGTAGTCGCCCTGTGTCTGTGGCAGGTATGTGGCGTGCCAAGACCCCCAGGGACGCCTGGAACCACGGGGAGTACCAAGCCCTGCAATACTTGTTTTTCCTAAATACACACATACGTGTGATAAAGTTTAATTTCTAATTAGGCACAGTAAGAGATTAACAACAAAAACTAATACAAAATTAAACATTTTAACAATGACCGTAACAAAAGACACGGGACGGTGCTCACTCTCAAGCCGTCTCACTGTTGTGCACTCACCGTTCTTCTCGAGTGATGGTGTGAGATGATAATATGCCCAGGTGATGAGGTGGGGTAGGTGGGTGACGTAGCCTTAGGCTCTACTGACCTGCTGACCACACGTCAGAAGTAGGGTCATCTGCTCCTGGACCACAGGTGGCCGCAGGTGACCGGAACCGCGGGAAGTGGGCCTGTGGCTGAGCCCCCGCTCCGCCCCGTGCCTACCATCCCCTGGCACACAGCATGTACTCACACAACGATGACTGCCCTCCTTCCAGCTCCCTCCTCCTTCCCCCTTATTAATTGATCAGTCTCCTGAGGAAGTGATTAGAGAATGTGATGAAGCACAGAAGTGTGGTTCCTATTTATAGATCATTAATTCGTTGGCCTTTGGGAAAATCACGAACGCTGTCTGCCAAATGATTTGTCTTTTTTCAATCTGAAACGAGTCCTGTTTCCCCAGTACGGTTTGTGAGATGTCTGGTGTGTGTGTCTTCACACTACGGGAAGGAACTGTGGGATCCACGGTAACCCTGGGATGTGCGCACGGCTTTGGTCGCCCGGCAGTTTTCGTGACGTTCAGACGCTCGTTCTGTTTGGATTATTAATTATGTCTCTTCATTCTCAAAAGGAACTTGAGTCTGTTTCCGATGCATGCCAGTAGAGAATATAGTAAAAAAGGGAAATGAGGAGCCGAATAGAAGGGGAGAGGCGACAGCCCACCAAGAACTGGTGATGGGGGTCGCGGCTCCCGAGCTTAGCTCCACGCTTCCTCGCAGCACCGGGAAAACTGGCTAGGAACCGGTCTATGGGTCTTGTGTATTTCATGGTCAGGTATGCTTGTCTCGAAAGCCGACATTTTCCTGACTTAAATTCTAACGGATGGAAATAAGGGTAGGGCAACCTTTTTGAAGACTCAGTGTCTGTCCTCACCTGGGTTCCGGTGAGTGCAGAGCATCCCGTGTAAGGAGGAGCCAGGTGAAGGCGATTTGGGAGGGAGCTGCGCTCAGGGTTAGGGACACTGTCTCTCCATCCAGACATGGGGGTAGAACCTTCCCAGACGGGAAGACGGGGTAGATGCACAGCCTTGTTTACTTAGATTGTGGATGATTCCAGCCCCGGACACCCCCGAACCCACTCAGTCCTGCTTGCACGCTGGTTGACCTGAGGCCCCTCTGTGCACAGGCAGAAGCGGAGGAAATTTGGATGCGCTTCCTTAGCTTCTCAAATGGAAATCCACAGACATCCTAGCCCCGCATGTAAACTAATTCCGTTCAGTCCCATTCAATTCGGTTCATTTCCCCATTGTTCAATTTCCACATGAGCTCAGCGAGCGCCTGCTCGGTGGCGGGGGACCTGGTGGGGCCGGGGAGGGACACAGAGGGCTTGGTTCTGGTCGGTGGTGGTGCAGAGCCTCCTGGCGAGGGAGGGAGAGGCCCCACGGCCTACCTGGAGGAGAGCACGCAGTGCTGTATGGAGACCCAGAGAAAGTGCCCTGGAGCAGCTCGGAGGGAGCGACAACCCCGTGGAAATGTTCTTTTTAAATTTACAGAGAGAGGGTACCCTTCCCTGCAACGATCCTGTTCTGTTCTATATTATTGCGGAGTTTCCAATTATGCTGTAGTTTAAAAAATATTTTTCCTGAGGGTGAATGTTTACATTTACAAATATGTACAGCTTAACTAACAGTTTAAATGGAAATTCTAATGTATTCTATGAATTGTTGGCTCATTTGCATATTTTATCAATTCACCATCATTCTGGGTTGTATACAGTGCAGTAATTAGAAGCAGAATTAAAAAGGACTGTGCATTAAAAAAATTTCATTTCGGAATGTGAGATCCTAGCTGTCTAACTGCTGCTTCATCAACCGCGCATTGAGCCCAGTGTGTGCATGAGGCCTGGGGGCTCCTGGAGGCGGCGCATCCACACAGGCGGCGGCTCTGGGGTTGGCGGGCACGAAGGAGAAGACGGTGGGCACGGGGCTGGCCGGCTGTGGCCCGTGTATTGCTGGGTCCTTGGTGTTCTCACTGGCACCCCCTCTGCCCCACATCTTGACCAGAGCCCGAGCTGCAGGCTGGACAAGCCAAGTCGCTGTGCAGGGTGGAAGCTTTCCGGAAAGCAGGAAGAGCGGTGGCATGAATGCCTCACACCGGCAGCCAGTTCCGTCCGCAAGTGTGCACTGAGGAGCTCGTCTGCTCTGCACAGACGATCGCTGGGAGGAACACCCGCCCCCCCGCGGGTGCACAGATGAAGCAAGGCTCGCGGGGGCCCTCCTGCCTGCTCTGGGGCGTTACTGCCCTCGTCTCACACACACACACACCGAAATCCCTTCCAGGAACCATGTGTTGGCTGGGCCACCGGCCACCCCCGGAGCCAGCTCGTCCAGACCCCAGCCCTCCACAGCAGTGGTCTCAGGATGTCCCTGCCTCTCTCTGTTAGCTTCTCCGCCGTCTTCCTGAATGAACCAGTGCTGCCGTTGGTTTTCTTGTCAGGCAGGCCTCGCTATCCGGGGCTTCTAACCAGCTGCCTTAGGAAGGGCTGCATCTCTAGAGCCTAGAACTGTGCCTGGGACCCACGAGATGCTCAGCGTCTCAGCCGGGATAGCCCAGATTATGCTGCATAGCAAACACCCCCTGCCCAACTATCAGAGGTGTATTCCTGGCTCATCAGACGTCCCTTTCGGGTGGGCAGTGGCTCTGGGACATCACCGGCCACGAAGCAAAGGGAAGGGGACGTGGTGAGTTGTGGAGTAGTGAGTCACGTGGCCATGTCTACCTTCAGAGGAAGGAGGACAGTCCTACGTCCCCAGAGGGGGAATTGGACCTACTGGGCAGAAGCACGGATCTCTAACACACCCGATGGTGTGACATAGCCGTTCACTGTGACTCGTGCTGATTCTTGACTTGTTCCTACTTCGTGGGAAGGCACCGCCATCTAATTAGGTGAAGGTCTCTCGATATAAAAGGGTAAGTCCCCAAAGACCCGGAGGCCTTAAAGGTGAAGATCGTCTGGCCTGACTTCACTTTAGTGATGAGAGCAAGCAGCATGCCCAGCATCTCCGACATGACCGGGCAGTCACAGGGCTGCTGCCGTCTGTGGTCTGGGGACTGGTCTGTCGCGGCTGCCGACACCTGGACAGGCTCTCGCCACTTTGCTCTTGTTCCCGTAGGAAAGTGGATCTCGACCTTACTGCAGACTCTGCCTTGCTCATCGGCCTCCTCCAGAGCAGCCAAGCACAAACGATGCCCCTCGTGCGCCCCAGGCCTCGGGGCCTCTCCGTTCAGCCTCCACCCTGTGAGGACTCAAGAAATTCACGTGAAGTGCTCTGGATACTGCCCGAACACAGCCTGAGAAGGCCGCCGACGGATCACTCTTCCCTGTGATTGTTGTCATTGCTAGAATCCGATGCTGTCGGGAGGCCCCTGGGGAAGAGCTTCGAGGAGGGGCTGGTGGGCTGTCCCGACAACGGCAGTTGTCCTGCTTAGTGTAGGAGGGATCAGGAATCGGGTTTGGTGTCTTTCCTACTTTATGTGTAATTATCTGCGTTTGAGACCATTGTCATCATGCTGGTAACGCTGGTAGAGATGACCGCGATCATCCTGTGAGTGCTGGTTCTCTGTCCTTTGTCTTCTGATCCACAGCAATGAGGGAAGGTAGGCGGTGTTCAAAAGGGGAAAGTGAGGCTCAGACAGGTGGCACAGTCGCCCCCGCTTGCGTGTGGTAAACGGTGGCACAGAGCACGACTCAGAACCTGTGGGTATCACCTCAAGGCCGAGGCCAGGATTTCAAAACCCCGGGTGCATGTTCGCAGCTCAGGATTATCAATCCCCTTTCACACAGAAGGAGTTGCAGCTCAGGGAGGTCTGAGGTTGACAGAGCATCTTTGGCTGTGTGGATTTGAAGCGTGCTTGGATTTAGGTTGCCTGAGCCTAGTGCCCCTCCTCCCTGTCCCCACAGTGGTGGGACAGTCCCCTCCGTGGGTGGGGCCCAGCGGGGGACACCACAGGCCCCCTGGCTCCCCACCTTATAAATCTGCTAAAGGCAAGCGCAGCTGGGCATGGAGAATGTCCCAAGGGGCAGCTTTTGGGGTCTGCAAGGAAGGGGAAGGACGATGCACCACCACCCACCCACACAGTGCATAGGGCTCAGCTATGGGGAGCAGGAGTCTGGGGATGAGGGTGGCACCTACACACTGTCTCTGCAGGCGTATAAACTGGGGCCCACGGGCACTGCTCCCCCCACGGGACGGGGCAATAGTCACGAGGCCGTCACTGAGTAAGAGTCTTCCTGTGCCTGCTAACACCCACGGCCCAGGAAGGTGGGGATTGTCATGCTTCTTGCTGGGGAAGACGATGAAGCACAGGGTGAGCTGCTGACTTCCCCAAAGCTGCTCTGTGTGCTCAGTCATTGAGCCAAGACTGGCACCAGGTCCTCAGGACCCCAGGCCATGCGTGGATGGGTGGATGGGTGGATGGATGGATAGATGGATGGATGGATGGGTGGATGGATGGACGGACAGATGGATGGACAGATGGATGGATGGATGGGTGGATGCGTCATGGGTGGATGGGTGGATGGATGGATGGATGGATGGGTGGATGGATGGACGGACAGATGGATGGACAGATGGATGGATGGATGGATGGATGGACAGGAGTGGTCTGCTGCAACCGTATCTCATCGTGTGCTTGCACCTCCAGAAGAAAGGGAAACAAAGATATTTAAACATTTCTTAAACATGACAGTATTTTAATTTTCCCCTTCCTTCCTTCCTCCCTCCCTGCCCTGTGTCTGTCTCTCTCCCTCTCTCTCTCAAGCTATGCCAGAGACAAGTTGATGGAAAAGGTCAAGACAAATAACTTAAAACCTTCAAATGAGATTGGGTGCTTTGTGATTTTGACTTCTCTGGGTTGTCCTTCCATTAACACAGATAATCAAAAGTTGGCTTTATCTTTCTGACTCTTTATTGATCTGTCTACCCATATGCTTATCTGTGTGTGTTCTTCAATGTGGGAAGGGGTCAGGGTCCATGGAATTGGGCTGGAAGCTTCTATCAACGCAATGTGTCCTACTGGTTCTACTCCAATATCCTTTAAGGGAACATCCGGTACCAATAGGGAGGTCCCCCATTTTCCTGTCTCTGACCGTCTCAGTAGCTCCAAGTTCAAGGCTTAATTGTTGTATGTGGCAATTCCCTGTGGCCAGGAAAGACATGGCGTCAGGGCTCTGGAGGGCAGCACTCCCAAGGGGCCGGTGGAAAGGGCGGAGAGATGGGGTGGCCATGCTCTGTCCTGGGTCCTGACAGCAGGAGCACAGGACTTTCTATACCACGTGGTGACAGTCTCTGGTATTTGCCATATTGTCACGTGGGGTCTACTTGCTGACATTTGTCCACCTGGTTCTGGTGGCCAAGGAAGACAGGACGCAGGGGTGGGCAGTGCGTCTACGCAGAGCCCTGGGGTCTTCCTGTGTTTAAATGGTTATCCAAAAAAGAAACAAATAGCCTGGAGTTTCACCTTCTCTGTGGCCAAAAAGTACTGTTTTCTTTTTTAGATGGTTTCCTCACTGAATCACTGTTCTCGTGGGCCCTGGAGGTTTGGGCTCTGGCACTGGGTTGCAGGGAGGCTGAGGGCCTTTCTAACTGGGCTGTGGGGCCGGGGAGTCCGGGAGGGTTCCAGGTGGGGCTGGTCACATGCAAGCTGATGCCTGTTCCTGTCACCATCATGAGCTGGGTTGGATGGGCGCCGAACTGTCTGGGAGAAGTCCTGGACCCAGCAGCACAGTTGGAAGGAAGGTTCACCTTAACTCTGTGCTTCATTGCGGGGTTGGGCATAGAGGGTTCCAGGCTAGGCTTATTCTTTGCCTTAAAAGGCAGACAGCTAGGGTGGTTAAGAACCTGCATGAATTTTGGGGGTACAGAAACATTCGGTCTATAGCAGGGGTGATGCCATTATGACTGAGTGTTTCCCCCCAAATTCATATGTTAAATCCCAGCCCCCAAGGTGACGGTGTTGGGAGGGAGGCCTTTGAGGGGTGAGCGGGTGGTGAGGAGGCCCCCTTGTGTGGGAGGAGTGCCCTTGTGAAAAGCGTCCGGAGAGCCAGCCTGCCCACTTTCTGCCATGTGAGGACACAGAAGCCAGCAGTCAGTGACCCGACCACGCTGCTACCTCCATGGCAATGAGGAGCCCATTTCTGTTGCGTGAGCCGCCGCTGGTTGGTACTCGGCCGTGGCATTCCGGACGAATGAAGACAAACACTTGTCTCGAGTCTTCTCTCTGTCTCTTCACCTGTCTCTTTGTCTCTGTCTCTCTCCGAATCTTTCTCTTATCTCTCTCTCGATTTAAAAAACATTTATTCTCTCTCTTTACTGTGAAAGTTGCCCATCGTACTTAGCTTTGTAAACAGCTGTGTGTTTCTGTGCCTGCCGTCCCCAGCCTTGCACACTTGATAAAACTGTTGAGATTGCTTCTCTTTAGAGATTTCCTTCTGTCTTGCTGATAAAGTTTCCTAGATACCTATCTAGAGAGAGCTATAGATGTGTAGATATGCTTATGCTGTCTCTTATTCAGAAAAGGGACCAGGAGCCTCCTTTTGTCTTTTGATATTTGAAAGGATGAAAGCTCCACTTGCAGTTGGGAGGGCAGCCCGTTCTCCAAGCCTCCTGGCTGGAGACCCCGTGGTGTGAGTGCCACTCAGATCCCTGGAAGGTCTGAGGGAACATTAGGATTTACTCTGGTGTTCCAAGTTCCATGGCCATAAAGAAGGATGCTCTCAGCCACTCAAGGGCAGAAACTTTGAATGTAAGATGCTTCTCCTTAAATCTATTAACTGTAATTGTAATCAAGGATGCACTACTGGCTGAGTTTCAGATATAATTTTCTTTTTTCTTTTTTTAAAAGATTTTATTTATTTATTTGAGACAGAGAGAATGAGAGAGAGAGAGCACATGAGAAGGGGGAGGGTCAGAGGGAGAAGCAGGCTCCCTGCCGAGCAGGGAGCCCGACGCGGGACTCGATCCCGGGACTCCAGGATCATGACCTGAGCCGAAGGCAGTCGCTTAACCAACTGAGCCACCCAGGCGCCCTCAGATATAATTTTCTAATAGTATAGCCCAAGGGGATCTGTAGAAGCCCCAAGGATATCGCATAGTTTTTGCAAACCTCTAAAGATGAACTGTTTTATGAATCATCACATGAGAAAGACCTGGTCACGACACTGCAGGATAAGCCCGGCAAATGACCCATGTTTTCATTAACTCCATGGAACCAACAGTTGACGGACACTTGCCTTCTGAGCTATTGCAATGATTCCTTCTGTGTTTTTTAATCAGGAAACATGTACTGAGCGCCCCCTACTGTGGGCTGGGTACTGTGCTGAACACTAGCTAAGTAATGTAATGTTGCCTTTGATGGGTTCGCGTTCCAGAGGTGGACTGCACACTGTTGAAAAGATTTTATTTTGGGATATTACTTGTCTGATTACATGTAACAGTGCTCTGTGCAAATGGTGTGTACATGTAAAAGTTAGAAAGATGAATAGATAAGCAGATGATAGATGGGGAAACTATGGATGGATAGATGGATGGATGGATGGATGGATGGATGGATGGGTGAATGGGTGGATGGGTGAATGCGTGGATGGATGGATGGGTGGATGGATGACGGACAGATGGATGGACAGATGGGTGGATGGATGGACAGATGGATGGATGGGTGAATGGATGGATGGATGGAAAGAGAGATAATAAATGATGGATGGGTGGATGGGTGGATGGATGGACAGACAGATGGACAGATGGATGGACAGATGGATGGATGGATGGACAGTTGGATGGACGGGTGGATGGATGGACAGATCAACATTTATGAAAATAAAACATGGTCTGCACTATCAGGTAAACTCTGACACATTGCTGGCAGTCGGCATCTACTACAAGTACCTTATTCATGTGACTAAAGTCTCCAGTGTTGTTCATAAAGTGACTTGCTGTACCTCTGTTGCCTTGGGTAGCAAATTCTTTGGCTCTGCCTCAGAACTGATTGTGAGGCATCCATTTTACTTAAACCAGTAACTGAGAAGTGTGTACATCTTCTCCAGTCTGCTTATTATTTTAATAATTAAAGTGCCATCTTGCCTGCAAAAATGCCCCAGATACTTAAAGGTACAGGAGTAGTTGTGTGATAGCAGAAAAATAGCAGAGATTAGAAAGCAGTATGAAGGATGACCTCTAAGAGTCTATAGTCAGAAAAAGCTTCCTGGAAAATTATCTGATGTAAATTGTATATATTCTGTCTTCATTTCAAAGAAAAACAAAATTTCCAAAAAGGGAAATGTTTGTTAATTCAAAAGTAACCAATGTCATGCCTTTATTTTATTTATTTTCTCACAGCGTGCACTTATAGGTATTTCCTGCTTTAATCCCTTAAGGTTCCATGAACGTTTTTTAAGTCAATCAGTCAATCTAGGTTTTTGAGCTAACCAAGGAAATCAAATGTACTGCAATTCAGAGACGAAAATGCTTTTTCCCCAAATAAAACTAATGCAATGGAGCCGGTACTCCCTAGCAAAAATATCACTCTTACTTAGTCACAAAAAATAGACTTCTATTGGAGCCATTGTGAGCTGCACAAACCATGAAAGCTCTTTCTATAAGTACCTCATGACCAATAAGCAGCCTAATATATCTTAGAACCATTGGAAAGAGACAAATAGAAAAAAAAAAGAAAAAAGTAACAAAATGTTATGGAATGGTTTGTGCATTTCCTTCCATCTGTCTTCAACCTAGCCCATGCTCTTGATTTAAAAGAAGTATCACCTTTCAAGTTTCCATGTTGAGAAAGTATTTAAAACTCCAGTGCTGGGAATCCAGAATGGCTGCCAGGGTGTAGAGTAAATGTTTCCATCAAGCCCTGTGAAATAGGCTGGTGCGTAGATCCCTGCACGATGGTCAGACTATCTCTGGAACTTGTCAGATATGCAGTAGAAAAGGGCAAATCTGTCTCTGTCTGGATAAACCAAATGGCAACCAGAGGACCCTAGGATGTGAGCCACGTGCTTGTACACATTTCTTGGGTCAGCTCCGTGTCAGACACAGTCCTCGGTGCTGAGGACAGGAAAGTCAGAGGCATCAGACAGAGAAGTGCAGGAACTCAGATTAGGTGTTCTTTGCAAATGCAGGTTGTTAGGGTCTATTCATGGTTGGAACAGGATTGATTGACAGGCACAGAAATCACGGTCTTTCTGCTGAGATACAAGACAAAGAGCAGACAGGATGGCTCTTCCAGTGTCCACACAGTTCTACTGCGGCAGCTTTGTACATGTTTTCTGGGAGTGGCCGTGGGGGTCCTGGTCCTGGGGAGACCTGGGGTTCTGGGCACAGGGCCCCTGGTGGTTTCGGCTCCTGCAATGAGCAGTGCACCTGCTCCTGGAGGGACAAGGCAGGAACCATTCTGCACCAGCTGACCACGTAATGGCCATCGAATGGCCACTCACAGGGAACATCAAATGTTGCCCTCTGACTCCACTTTTGATCTGGGCAGGAAACGCTTGCTTTAAATTGCTGTTATGTTTAATGATTTTGTAAAATCAACAGCTACACAAATTGCCACTCTCCAGGCTTGCCATCCCTCCCTTCCTGTGTCCAATACCTGCCTCCCTGGACCACGTTGTTTCTCCTGCGGGTGTGTTGTTTCTGAAATCAGATTCAGAGCAGAACTGGGAAGCACTAGCAGGCGTTTCTGGCAACATCTGTGATGCTTTCCATGTGTGGCTCTCGAGAGCTCATCTTGAACTTGCTCGTCAAGGGGCTCATTTAATCCTGACGACAGCCCTGCGGGGCATCTGCAGCCGGTTTTCCTCTTCCCTTTCATAGAGGAGCAAACTGAGGCTCAGAAAATAAATTAAGTGGCACGGCTGGTCAGTGGTAGAGGCGGGACGAGAACCCATGCCCTGAGTCTCAGTTCAGAGTGGCGTTGGTGTCTGTCTGTGGTCCTACCTGCTATCGTCCATGGTTTGGACAGCACTCTATCGCGGTGCTCATCATACAGCCCGTGAACCTCCAGCTGGTTGTGCCCACGTGACCAGCACACCAGTGAATTTATGGGGCTGGATTTGCTTGTTGATGGCCCACCCGGGATGTCCCCCTGCTCCCCCTGCTCTTCACTGGGTGCCTCAGTCCTTCTGGCCGGTGTCACTCACATGGCAAATTCCACCACAGCTGCTTGGATGGTGGGTGAGGGGCTGGGAAAGGGAGAAAATGTAAGAAGAATGTATCGTATACAAAGAACTAAAACAAGTCATATTCAATTATTTTAATGAGCCCCACGCAGCATTAGCAACCCCACAAATCTGCATGCAGGTAGGTTACCATGAAACAGCAGAACACCAAAGACAAGAGGCAGTTTTAGAAGAGAGAAAGAGAGGTCGCCTTTGTAAGCACTACAGCCAGAACGACAGCAAGTGTCCACAGAAACAACAGAGGCCACAAGGCAAAGAAAACATCTAAATGCTAAGAGAAAATAATGATCAATTTAGGATTTTATACAGGGTAAACTTATTATTCCAGAATGGCACAGAAATAAGATATTTTAGTCTCCTTCGTAGAAAATTTAGAATGTACCTAAAGTAAAATAAGAACAAATAGGCAATTTAAATGTACTTTTAACATTAAGTGATTGTATTGGTAGTTTCGGCACCAAACCTGAAGACTTTTATGTGCAGGTTCCAGGAAACATTCCAGGGATGTGCACCCCAGTTATGAGAGCAGAATCAGGAGAGATGTGAGACGATTGATTTATGTGTTTGGTATGACCTTGATATCAAAATCAGAGAAGAGTAAAAAATTATATGCTAATCTCTCTATGAATACGCCCTGAAATATATTAACGTTAGCGGACCAATTCCAGGGGTGTATACAAAAGTACCTCCTGACAAAGTGGGATTATCATAGGAATATAAAGATGTTTATCGTTAGGGAAAAACACACACAACTCAGCTCTTTCCAGTGATTTAGTGGGAAGACAACACATATCACTTCGGCAGATACACAGGAAGGACTTGGTGAGGCACTCATCCTGATGGGAAGGCTCAGTGTTGGAAAGATCCACATTTATCCCCAAGGGAAAGCGGTTCTATTAAATATCCCCTGAGGGTTTTTTTTTTTTTTTTTAATGTGACAAGCTCAAGGAAGCAAAAGGCCAAGAGTATCTTTCGTTGTTTTTTTTTTTTTTTAATTTTTTTAAATTTATTTGCGAGAGAGAGAGAGAATGAGAGACAGAGAGCACGAGAGGGAGGAGGGTCAGAAGCAGACTCCCTGCCGAGCAGGGAGCCCGATGCGGGACTCGATCCCGGGACTCCAGGATCATGACCCGAGCCGAAGGCAGTCGCTTAACCAACTGAGCCACCCAGGCGCCCCAAGAGTATCTTTCTAGTTATGGCTGTGTGACAAGCTACCCCAAAGCTTGGCGGCTCCAGACCTTTATTTTACTCAGCGATCTGCAATCCGGGCAGGGTGTGGAAGCAGTGTGTCAACAACATGAGTGAGTTTAAGGCAATTTTGAAGAACAAGGAATTCCTCCATTAACTTCATTGGATAATAAGGTGAAACAATGAGGAGACACTTAGCATTGGTGCGTTGGTAAAAAGATGGATAAACAGAATAGCATATGGAGTACTGGAATGGACCCACTCATACTGGAAACATGTTTTACGACCAATGTGGAAATGCAAACCACTGAGTAAAACATAGACTATAAAGTGACAAGTGGTGAAGGCCTGGTCATGATCCAAACATATGGAGAAAAAAAGGAGGTACCACCCTACTTTATTAATAATAATCATAGCTCACACAGAATGCATAGTATGTTCCAGGCATTTTGCACTCATTGTTTCTCATTCTGAGTTTTTTCTTAAAGATTTTATTTATTTGAGAGAGAGAGAATGCACGAGCAGGGGGAGGGACAGAGGGAGAGAGAGAAGCAGACTCCCCGCTGAGCAGAGAGCCCGATGCGGGGCTTGATCCCAGGACCCCCGGATCATGACGTGAGCCGAAGGTGGAGTCTTAACCGACTGAGCCACCCAGATGTCCCTTTCTCATTCTTACAGAATCCTTGAGGAATAGATTTGAAAGGTAAGAGGTTACTTCACTCACATAAGATTACAAACCTGCTCAGCGCCAGAGCCAGGATTTGAGTCTAGAACCAAACTGTGGATTCTCACACCTGGGAGGCTGGTTCTCACCTCACACTTTTCTCAGGTAGTTACCTTTCCTTGAAGTCTCTCTCTGATCTCCAAACTTGTGTCAACTCACTTGGCCATGTTTCTTTCTGCTCATCCCTGGAGTGTCAGTCGTCACCCCAGAGCCATTTCTGATACCCCTTCTCCCAGACAGGATAAGTCTGTCCTCACATTCACATCAGAACAGGGTGGGCAGCAAAGGCAGGGTCACCTGTCCTCTCCAGTCCAAGGGGGATGGGTATTTGTCAGAGATACGATAAAACTGTCAAACGTTAAGAAATTCAGCTGTGTAAAATTTCAAACTTCAACCACTACTCTATTTAACTAAAAATGGAAGAGCTGTATTTTAAAAATATCAAGATTGAGATAAAGAGCAAACAGGGTGCTAAGCATGGCGATGTCACAGGGTGGAGGCTGGTGCTGGATCCACCTGCTGTCGGAGGTGGGCTGTGCCTGGGCCCCGTGGAGCCTGCTGTCCCTTGTGTCCCCTGCTGTCCCCAGGGCCAGCTCCCACTCAGTGCACAGGCTTCAGTGAAGGAGGGCCCGCACCTGCTGGGGCTGTGGTCTCGACCATGGTGATTCGCGGAAACCCAGTATTGCTCCCAGGCCGTCCAAGTGGTTTCTGGACCAGCCTCTCGTGCTTTGTCATCCTGTCTCCCAGCACGCTTAGCCCTGGTTCGAGATGCCAGGGAAATGGGGAGAGGGTTCCAGGCGGAGAAGACAGAACTCTGTCCTTCCCAAAGTTCATGAAGACCTTCCTCTCTACTGCCTGTTAAGTGTCTTCTGCCTTGACTTCACAGTAAGATTGTAAATTGCACTGAAATGGATTCCTGGGTCTGATTTGAGATGGGGATCCAATTGCCTTTGTCACAAGGACGTAACCAGTGGTCCTTCTGTCCCTTTCCCTCTGCAACTCCAGCTCTGCACACAACAAACACACAGTCCCAGGGTGCGACTTACAACATATTCATAGCTTTGTTCCTGGGCTTCCTGCTTGGCTCCCTTGGTCTGTGGTTTCCACTGCATCAAATCATACTGTCTTACGTTACTACAGTCTTGCAAGTGCTGTTATCTCTGAGGGCAAATCCTTCGCTCCCTTGTCCGCCATCACCTTTGTTCTTAATCTTCATAAAAGTCTAGCCAGTATGAGATGAGCCTCTGTTTTTCCATAGACTGTTTATAATTGGCCTTCCAACCTCCTCAAAACACTGCTGGGATTTTGATGGAGACTGCTTTGAAAAGATATTAATTACGGAGAATTTATAACCTCATGCTGTAAGATTTCCTGTCCATGAGCAAGGTTATTTCCCTCAACTTACTAGGTATTAGGTAAAAAAAATATCATCCTCAATAGCCACAAAAATACCATACACACACACACACACACACGCACGCATGCGCGTGCGCACACACAAAGATGACCAATGTCTTTCAATGGTGCTTAATCTCCATAAAGATCTTGTACATCTTTGGTTAGATTTTTTTCTTGTGTTTTTCTTATTGTTGCTATGGAGAATTGTGGGATTATTTTTCTAACATTTATGGCTAGTTACAGAAATGCCATGGACTTGTGTGGATTGATTTTTTGTCCAACGACCTTGCTAACTCTCTTATTAATTCAATAATTGAGCTGTTGATTCTTTTGGTCTTTCTATGTGCAGTCTTCTTTCTTTTATATCCTTTTATATCTCTTCAATTTTTCCCTTTCTTTTTTCCCATCTCACAGTTCAATATTGAATAGAAGTGGTGACAAAGGGTACTCTTCTCTTATTCTTGCTCTTAAAGGGGATGCTTTAAACATTTCACTGTTGACTCATCTTTGCAACAATTTTTTTTAACCCCCACTCTTAGGTTATTCCTAGTTTGCTAAGAGCTTTTATCTTGAATGGATATTGAGTTTTATAGAATTATTTCATTGCATCTATTGGGATAATCATGTGGGTTTTGTCGTTTATCCTGTTATGAATCTATAAATATCATTAGTTACTTTAACAGATTTTTAAGTGAGAGAGAAGTGTTGTATTCCTGACATCAGCCCATCTTGGCCATGGTTTATTTTTTATTTTCCTTTATTTCTTATTTCTTTATTTCCTTTTATTGTCTTCTTGCACCAGCTAGGGCTTCCAGCATGATGTGAAATAGGAGTGGTGAGAAGGGAACACCTTACCTTGTCCCTGAACTTAGGGGGAAATCATCCAGATTTTCACCATTAAGCATGATACTAACTGTATTTTCTTGTAGATGTTTTAACAAGTTAAGAAAATCCTCTATGTTTGCTGAGAAGTTTTATCATGAATGGGTGTTGGAGTTTTGTCAAATGCGTTTTCTATTCTAATTGCTATACGGTCATGTGCTTTTTCTGTTTTAGCCTGTCAATGTGGTTTAGTGCAGTGATTTATTTTCAAATGTTGACCCAGACATCTGCAGTGAGTCCACTTGATCTTGGTGTAAAATTCTTTCCTTATATTTTGTTGTACATTACTTGCTGATAGTTTATTGAGGGTTTTTGCATCTTTCTTCATAAGAGGTCCTGGTCTGTAGTTTCCTTTTTTTTTTGGTATTGTTTTTATCAGGTTTTTATACTTTCAGGCTGGCCTCATGGAATGAGTTATGAAGTATTCTCTTTGCTTCTGTTTTCTGGAAGATACTGTGGAGAATTGGTATCATTTCTTCCTTAATAGTTGAGTAGGATTCATCAGTGAATTTATTTAGTAGATAATAGGCCTACCCAGATGATCTGCTTTACCTGTGTGGGTTTGGTAGTTTTTAATCTGTCAATTAATTGGTCTATTTCATTTAGGTTATCAAATAGGAGAGCATAGAGTTGCTCCTGGTATTTCTTTATTATCTTTTAAATGTCTGTGG
Organism: Mirounga leonina; assembly: GCF_011800145.1. NCBI lineage: Eukaryota > Metazoa > Chordata > Mammalia > Carnivora > Phocidae > Mirounga > Mirounga leonina. Next base: position 2,373,593 of record NW_023270274.1, read on the forward strand.
ACTCAGTGGCGATGACTCTTCTTTCACTTCCAGTATTGGCAATATGTGTCTTCTCTCATTTTTTTCTTGGTTAGTCTGGCTACAGGTTTATCAATTTTTTTTTAGGTTTATCAATTTTATTGATCTTTTAAAAGAAGCAGCTTATGGTTTATTAACTATTTTTCTTGTTCTGTATTCATTGATTTATGCTCTAATTTTGTGATTTCTTCATCTGCTTACTTTAGGATTAAACTGTTTTCCTTTCTCTAGTTTCTTGAGGTAGAAAGTTAGGTGGTTGATTTTGAGCTTTCTTCTTTTGTCATATGTAACACTTAATGCTGTAAAATTTCCTCCTAGCTCTGTTCTTGCTGGAAGTTTTGATAATTTATACACTCATTTTCATTCACTTGAAAATGTCTTAAAATTTCTCTTGTGACTTCTTTTTTGAATTATGTATTATTTGGAAGTGTGTTGTGTAATTTTTCAAATACGGGAGGATTTCCCAGCTATCCCTTGGTTATAATTTCTAGTTTAATTACGTTGTGATCCAAGGACACGCTTTGCATGATTTCTCTTCTTTTAAATTTGTTGATGTGTATCTTGCAGCTCACTGTGGTCTGTCTTGGTGAATATTCCAGACTGTGCTGGAGAAGAATGTGTAGTCTCCTGCTCTGGATAGAGTGTTCTATATGTGTCAGTTAGGTCAAGTGGATTGATAGGGTTACTCAGGTAGACTTTGTCTTCACTGATTTCTCCCTGCTGGTATATTACTTACTGAAAAGGGGTGTCAAAGTCTTTAACAAGAATTATGGATTTGTCAAGTTTCCTTGTTCTATCAGTTTTCACCTCATATATTTTGATGCTCTCTGTTTGGTGCTCACTTCTTGGTGATTGTTATGTCTTATTGTAGAAATGTTCCATTTATCATGATACAATGCCACTCTTCATCCCTTAGATTTTCCTCCCTCTGAAGTCTGACTTTTATAAAAATAGGATACTTTCTTAATATTTCCTTTGATTAATGTTAGCATGGTATATATTTTCCACTCTTTTACTTTAAACCTACTGACCCCTTATATTTATTTATTTATTTATTATTTATTTTTTTATTATTATGTTATGTTAATCACCATACATTACATCATTAGTTCTAGATGAAGTGTTCCATGATTCATTATTTGCGCATAACACCCAGTGCTCCATGCAGAACGTGCCCTCTTTAATACCCATCACCAGGCTAACCCATCCTCCCACCCCCCTCTCTAGAACCCTCAGTTTGTTTTTCAGAGTCTATCGTCTCTCATGGTTCGTCTACCCCTCCGATTTCCCCCCCTTCATTCTTCCCCTCCTGCTACCTTCTTTTTTTTTTTTTCTTAACATATATTGCATTATTTGTTTCAGAGGTACAGATCTGAGAGTCAACAGTCTTGCACAATTCACAGCGCTTACCAGAGCACATACCCTCCCCAGTGTCTATCACCCAGCCACCCCATCCCTCCCACCCCCCCACCACTCCAGCAACCCTCAGTTTGTTTTCTGAGATTAAGAATTCCTCATATCAGTGAGGTCATATGATACATGTCTTTCTCTGATTGACTTATTTCGCTCAGCATAATACCCTCCAGTTCCATCCACGTCATTGCAAATGGCAAGATGACCCTTTATATTTAAAGTGAATTTCTTGTAAATAGGGTTTAGTCTTGTTTTTTTAATCCACTATGAAGAATTGGATAATTCTGGTGCATTTCCTATGTTAATATTTAAGGTGGTTATTGATATAGTTGGATTAATGTTTACTACAGTTGTCCCTGTTTCTAGTCTTTGCATTTATTCTTTGTTTATTTTTCCCTCTTTTTCTGTCTTCTCTGATATTAAATGAGCAATTTATATTGTTCCATTTTATCTCTTTTCTGAGCATATTAATTATCCTTAAAAAATTAATGGTTGCTTTAGAGTTTCCAGTATAGATTCTTGACTAATCTGCATCCATTGTCAAATAACACTACCTCTTCACTGAGTATTCCAGACTCCTTACCATCTCTGGTGACATTGCTGTCATACATTTCACTTATCTGCAGTTACAGTCACCAAGACATTTTTACTACTTTAAGCAAAAAGTTATGTTTGGATCAATTAACAGTAAGAAAAATACAATATCTTACCTTCACTTATTCCTTTTCTGATATTCCTGTTTCTTCATGTAGACCCCAAGTCTCTTAGCTGAATCATTTTCCTTGTCTCTGGAGAACTTCTTTTAATATTTCTTTCAAGGAACATCTGGTAGTTATGAATTTCCTCAGTTTCTGTTTGTCAGGAAATATCTTTATTTCTTCTTCATCTTGAAGAATAATTTAACTGAATATAGAATTCTTGGTTAGTGGTTTCTTCTTTCAAAACCTAACTGAGGGTTCTAGAGGGGAAGGGGGTGGGAGGATGGGTTAACCTGGTGATGGGTATTAAAGAGGGCACGTTCTGCATGGAGCCCTGGGTGTTATGCACAAACAATGAATCATGGAACACTGCACCAAAAACTAATGATGTGATGTATGGTGATTAACATAATAATAAAAAATTTAAAAAATGTTTGTTATAAAAAAAAACACCTTAAGTATTTTATTCCACTTTCTTCTTTTCTTGCTTACATGGTTTCTAGCAAGAAATACTCTGTAATTCTTATCCTTGTTTCTTTATAGATAAGATGTTTTCCCCCCCTCTGGCATCTTCCATCATTTCCTTTTTGTCTTTTGTGTTCTACATTTTGACTATGATATATCTATTTTTTGGGTAGATTTTGCTTGGTGTTCTCTAGGCTTCCTGGAGCTTTGGTTTCATGTCTTTTATTAGTTTTGCATAGTTCTCAGCCTATATTCAAATATTTCTTCTACTGTCTTAACTCTCCTGATGTTACACCTTTTGAAATTATTCTGTGTTCTTGGATGTTCTGTGTTTTTTTTAATTTATTTTTTTCTCTTTCCATTTCAGATTGTGTAGTTTCTATTGACTTATCTTTAAGCTCACTGATTCTGTCCTTGATTATCTCTAGTCTACTAATGAGCCTATCACTGGCATTCTGTAGTTTTGTTACAGTGTTTTTTTTTTATATCTAGCAATTAATTTTAGTTATTTCTTAGAATTATCATTGCTTTGGTTACATTACCCATCTGTTCTTACATGACATCTACATTTTCCATTCGTACACTTAACGATTAATCTTAGTCATTTTAAATTCTCTACCTAATTATATCTACAACTGTGCCATATTTGAATCTGGTTTTGATGCTTGCTTTATTTCTTCAAACTGTTTTTTCTTCCCTTTGGACATGTCTAATAATTTTTGTTGTTGTTGTTGTTGTTGGAAAGCCAGAGATGTATCAGGTAATAGGAACTGAGGTAAATAGTCCTTTAGTGTGAGGATTTATGTTAATCTGACTAGGAGCTGGGCTGTGTTTACTGTTTAATGCCCCCACTCCCCCTGCCAGTGCTATAGAGGATCTTTCTCAGATTTTCATCATGAACTTGGTGGGGTTCACTGAGTTAAACCCCATGAGATAGGGGGCTCCCCCCCAAGACTGTGGCCCCTGGTGCTTCATGATAATCCACACCTAACCTCCTCATCTGATTTACCTGTTCACCTTACATTTTCCTGGTCAATTTTTGGCGTTAGTGGTTTTGCTTCCGGTTGTCAGATCTTGGCTCTGACTCTCTTGATTCATCAGTTTCTCCAGATTTCATGGTACCAGGTTTCCCTTCAATCCCAACTGTCTGGTGGGTCCAAGAAAAGTCACTGTTGCTTAATTTGCTCAGCTTTTTCTTATTGTAAAGGTGGGAGTGACACTTTCTAAGCTTTTTACACTTTGGATCTGAAACCGTAAGACTCCTGGCTTGCTTTTGATTAGTGTTACCATGTTTTATATTTTTCCATCCTTTTACAATATTGAATGTTTATTTGTACAGTGAGTTTCTTGTAGGCAGTAGAGTGTTCAGTGTTGCTTTTTTATTCAATCTTACCATTGCTATCATTTAATTGGGGAGTTTAGACCATCTGTATTCAATGTGATTATTGTTGACAGTTTAACTGTATCATCTTGCTACTTGTTTTTCTATTTCTACCATTAATACATTCTTTTCCTTTCACTGTCTTCTTTGGGAAATTGGACATTTTTTCCTTATTCAATTGTTCTTTTCTGTTGGTTGATTAGCTACAATTCTATATTTTTACTTTAGTGGTTGCTTTAGGGTTTATAGTATCCACCTTTAACTTATCTCAGTGATGTGATTGATATGAGGATATTGTATTAGAGTATGCTTGAGTTTTCTGTGCTTGATAAAATAAGCAGAAAATAATAATTTCATAGAGCTGTGTGCACAAGAACATTTTGAGGAGAAATAGGTTATCAGTTATAATGTATTTTGAAGCTAGGAAGAACTGATTTCTCTGGCAGTCCTATGATGTTTCCTAAAATATTTGTGCTGTGTAAAACTATGGGAAAAGGGGAGATACTGTACAATATATTTAGTAGGTAGAGAGTTAATTGAATTTAAATCAAAGTGTCTTTGACTTAATTTTTAAATACAAGTTTAACTGAAGTTAATAAAAATTTCTTTGTTGTGGGACTTCAATGACCAATATTAGGTTCCGTGAGCTAGAGTCTTGCAGGCAATTTCCAGTATGAACACAGGACTGTTTTTGTCAGGTTTTCTCTCAGGATGGGTCCCACAGAAAACCTTGGAGATGCTGTGATAAATATAAATATTCTCTGAAAGTTCTAGATGCTCTGCTCAAGAGGTGCTGTTGATAAAGTGACGAGAGAGGTGGAAAAGAAGTCTCCACAAAGAGCTGCTCTTCCTACAGAAACAGTGTAGCAGTGACTTCCTGTCACAGAGGAATTTTTGAAGCTATACTAGTAGAGATGGAGTAGCTAATGGTCTCTCATTATTGATGGCTATGACTTGCCACTTCTAACCTAGTGGAGCAACACCTAAAATGTAAATATGCTTTTCTTGACTGGTTACTGGGGAAGTTCGGAACTGCCCCATTTTAATGATTGTGACGCATCCTAAGCACACGTTTTGCTACCTCAACCTTCCCACCAGTCTATGTGCAGTTAGCCATGATTCTTTGTCAAATAAAAGAGTGAATAATTTTGTATTTCTTAAGCTGTTTCAAACAACTTTTATGGAACAAGGTAGGGATTTAAACAGAAACCAACCAACCCAAAGGACAAATGAAAAAGTAAGAGACATCCATATATAATCTTACCTATTCAAATCATCTTAATGCTCTTGCATTTCTTTTCCATCTGAATTTGTTGCCTTGGCACTGTCTTAGTCTGTTTGGGCTACCATAAAAAATACCACAGACTGTGGGGTTTAAACAACAGGGATTTATTTCTCATAGTTCTGGGGGCTGGAAGTCCAAGATCAGGGTGCTGCTAGGTCCTGTGTCTGGTGCGGTCTCTCTTCCTGGTTTGCAGATGGCTTTGTTCATGCTGTGTCCTTAGGTTGTGGAGAGAGAGCTCTTGTGTCTCTCCCTCTGTTAAAAGGGCACTAATCCCATCATGGGGGCTCCACCCTCATTTCCTAATCACCCCAGTGGTCCCACCTCCTCACACCATCACATTGGGGGTTAGGATTCCCGCATATGGACACAAACCTTCAGTCTGTAGCAGGTACCCACAGTCTCTCATATCAGCACCTCAGATGGCTTCTGTCTTCAAACCCCACTGCTCTGCCTCTCTCTGTGAACTTACCTCAACTATCTGCTTTCTACCGTCACCAGCATGGTCTCCCTGATGCCTCGCCTTCCATGCTGACATGTCAGCTCTTAACATGGTGATCATATGGGGAGCAGGGGATGGAGGAGGTTCTCAGAACCTTGTTTACATTATTGCCAGGGGCTGCCCCTTCCACTGAAAAGACATGATCTCAGAAAGCGGCACTGACCATGGCTGCCCCTCCTTTGACATCCCAGTGTGGGGGAGCCTCTCCCAAACCAGTCTGCTGTTCATACCCCAGCCCCTTAGCAGCAGCCTCTGTTACACAGATGAAGCCTCACATGCCCTATAAACATGGCCCAGCCTCTCCAGCTTCCTGTCTCTATGCTTGTGAGCCCTTGTGTTCTGCTCTGTTGGAGTCCCTTTGCCTCAGACTTGGTTTCCGTCTCTCTGGAAATACAGGTGTTTGCCTTGGATCTTGATTTCTCTACCTCTGAGTAACATCTTGCACATAATGTGCCCACTTGTGGCCCTAGACAATGAGACCAACCTTATTCCAAGGTTCCTCTCCCCACCTTGTGGGTTTTGCTAGTTCAGGCATTTGGACAGCACCCATCCAACTGGCTATAAAATAAAGGCAGTCTCCTAAGTAAAGATAGGAAAGAAGAACAGTGCACGTACTCATACACTAGAGCCTTATTCCAGGCCTACTCGAATAGGAAGATATTTCTTAGCTTAAATACAACCATCACCTTATTTACAAGTGGAAGTCTATGAACATACGAATAGTCTTACGATGACAAATGCTGTGATGCAAGCATATTTGTGAATGCAAACAAATGACAGCAAATAATGAATGCAAACAAATAATTAACACTCACTGGGGTAAGACATACAGACTCTAATAATTTTCCTAATTGGTCTTCCTCCCTGTGGACAGGCAGTTTTGTTAACCTTTTGCTGTTTACAAATACACATCTGCATACACGTAGGTAGAGACCTACCCCAGTTATTTTGCATTGCTCATGAGTGTGGTTTTCCAAATAAGTGTTTTTGCTGGATAATTAAAACCTACTGTTTTTGGTACTATGCTCCTAATCTGCCTTCTTCCAAGCTTCCTGCAGGGGTTTCTGTTTTCCTCTAGAGTTCTTTCCCAGGAGCCTCTCCTCCCTTTACCTCCTCTGCAAACCACATAACCTGGTTGACGAGATTTCTACATTAAGCATCAATGACAAGGCCTGAGTGATGGCTGCTGGAGTCTTCAACACTTATTTGGGGCGCCCACATATGTCCCATAATGTTTTTCCACTTACTTTCATTAGCTAATGTTTGCTTTCATAGTCATCTCAGAATGTATGGAAAGTGATTATTTATTTATTTTAAAAGATTTTATTTATTTATTTGACAGAGAGATAGAGAGAGAGCACAAGTAGGCAGAGTGGCAGGCAGAGGGAGAGGGAGAAGCAGGCTCTCCGCTGAACAGGGAGCTGGACGTGGGGCTCAATCCCAGGACCCCGGGATCATGACCTGAGCCGAAGGCAGATGCTTAACCGACTGAGCCACCCAGGCACCCCTGGAAAGTGATTATTATTTTAATTTTTATTTATTTATTTTTTAAAGATTTTATTTATTTATTCATGAGAGACAGAGAGAGAGAGAGAGAGGCAGAGGGAGAAGCAGGCTCCTAAGGAGCAGGGAGCCTGATGTGGGACTCGATCCCAGGACCCTGGGATCATGACCTGAGCCGAAGGCAGACGCTTAACCATCTGAGCCACCCAGGCGCCCGAGTGATTATTATTTTAAACTCAAATGGTAAGAAGTTAGTGACAACAGGAATAAGTAAAGTCATTGAGATATTGGTTTAAATTATCAGAATTATTTTCTTGAAACTATGGCAATTTTACTCTATTTTTTCATGTATACTACCTAAGGATTGAGGCATTTTAATAAGGTGCCAATGTTATAAATGTTCCATTGAACGATGAACGCTGTAAACCCGTTAGCAAGTATGCATACAAAAAGCGCTCGTTATTGTTAATTATTAGCAAAACTGATTTTGTTGGTTGAGATTGCAGAACCAGAAGCCAACCCAGGAATATTTAACATTGTATGTTAATGAGGAGGTAGGTTCCATGCAAATTGGTACAGATTATTATGGAGCATGGGAGAAAAGGGAAGGTGATTTTAATGAGAAAAAATGAGGTAGTGTCTGGAAGAATAATAACTAACAGGAGCTGGACTTTTGCTGTAATATTCTCAATAGTAACACAGGAAAGCCCTCTTTTCAAATAGTTACTGGTGCCAGAAAGGAGTGTGACTCTAAAGCAACAGAAAGACTGCTTTGAAGGAATCAGAGCAAACCTCCATACTCTCTCCCTGGTCTCTCTGCCTCTCTGGGCTGGGCTTCCCGCCTGCCGCTGGGAACTCCCCTTCCTAACAGCCCCTGCTGGCTCCTTCTCTGCACTTCAGGCTGTTTTCTCACAGTACCTTTGGTCTTGTAATTCCATCCACCCGATTGCTACACACACATCCCTGTTCCTCCGTGACCCCTGCCTCCTCTGGTGTCCCTAAAATCGGCCTGAGTCCAACCATCTCCATCCCTGCTTGCTCCCCTCCTGCACCCAACCATACCACGGTCAGTCCTGTTCTCTGTCCTCCTCTTGCTACTTCTGGACACACTGTATGTTTCTGTTGCAGCCTTCTGATGCACAAGTGTTCTCCATGTCTGCTTCTCCATGTCTGCTTCCCCAATCAGGTCTCTCTGGAGGCGTGGTCCTGACATTTTCCATATTTGCCATGGATAGTGCCAAGTCATTCTACATGCCCAAGAAGTTGGTTGAATGAATGAATGAGTTCAAGCAATTCTGTCCATTTGTTGCAACCAAAGGAGACCCAAACCATCCTCATCCTCATTAGCTTCTTTATCTGTAAAGACTTAAAATGGACTAGCATCCAGGTATCCCCCATGAACACTAGGCAGATTAAAAACATTTACCAAGCAAATGCAGCCTGAAGACCCAGGTTCTCTGTTCCACCCTGGTTCTCTGTTCTTCATGGTTCTTCATGGTTGTCTGTTCCCCCCGATTGCCAAATTATCATGTTCTTTATAGACTTTACAGACTTGCCACTGTTTTGAAGGAGCCATCCCAGTGAGGGTATCTTGGGGCCCTTCCTTTGAAATATCTCTGAGTCCATTAATGAGTCTCTGTCTCTGTCTTACACACACACACACGCATGCAAACTCAGCCTTGGTATTTTTCTTAATCTAAAACAGTTTATTCTGGTCTGGGCACTGTAATTTTTCAGTAGATGTCACTTTGACGTACTTATTTTTTTTTTAAAGACTTTATTTATTTTAAGAGAAGTTTTAGGTTCACAGTATAATTGAGAGGAAGGTACAGAGATTTCCCATCTACTCCTGCCTCTACACACCCCAGGCTCCCCTCCTGGGGACATGCCCCACCAGAACGGGACATTTGTTCCCATTGATACTCCCACACTGACACATCGTTATTACTCAAAGTCCATAGTTTAGAGTAGGGTTCACTCTTGCTGTTGTCCATTCAATGAATTTGGAAAAACAGGTAGTGACATGTATCCACCATTAGAATGACAATCATACAGAATATTTTCTTGACTCATGTTTGATCTTCTCAAAACTTACCTTAAAGTAAGATTCTTTCTGATACTGAGAGAACATTAGACACATGGAGCAGGTTACTTATGCCATAAGCACAGTTCTGTTCTACGGATATTAACGCAATTCTCAAGCCACCTTGTAAGGCAGGTACTATGTTATCCAATTTCACACACAGGGACACTAAGGCCAGGTGGGGTTTAACAACGGGTCCAAGGTCACGATTTGAACCATGCTGTGGGCTCGAAAGTTGCCACTCTTGAGGGACGCCTGAGGCTGCTACCTCGACAGATGGCATCTTCATAGCGGCTTCGGGCCACAGTGGCATCTCAGAGTGGCTGGGGGCCTGACCGAGGCTTCAGAGCCTCCTCACCCAACCCCAGGGCAACTCCAGTGCGGGGTGGGGCATCACCCACAAATAGGCTTCAGGAAGATATTTTGTTTTGGATCTTCTTCATTACATTTCAGAGCTGATTTGTTTCACTCTGTTTCTCCATCTTCATGGGCTCTTGCTCCCAGAGGGATGCCCCACCTAGGTACCTAATCGGTTTCGATTGCTTTACCAGTCATTTTCTGCCCGTACCATCTCCGATGGGGGCAGGGAGGATTTTCCTCTTAGGAGCAGATTCCTGGGGCTTACACAATGCTTCTGTAAGCAACCTTCCCACTCTGCGCCTCTCGTTAATGATGGGAAAATGAGGTTCTCAGGAGGCATTTCCCTCCAAATATATCAACTCTATCTTGTCCCTAAGAGTGCTTCTTATTTTTCTCCTCTTTTTCAGATTCCGAACTTGTTCTTTTGGTTGATACAAGTGATGTAAGCTTTTACATATATATTTTTATTGGTGGTGTGAAAGGATGTTGAATGCAGGGACAGTGGTGGCAGACTGTGGGCTCTGGTGTCCTGAGCGTGTGTGTCTGAGTGCGTACTGGGGCCCCCACGATGCTCTCACACTGGAGCTTTCCTCCACAAACACACAATCATTGTCCTGCTTTTCCCTGACACTTCCTTTTGTTCAATGAGATTCTGGAGAATTTTTAAACAGTTTCTGATTCAGATTCGTGATAGTTGAAGTCTGTTGGATTTATTACTAGTTTACCAGTTGGATTTATTACCAGTTTTCTGGTGAATTGGCTGACCCAAAAGGAAATGGATCTTATATTCAGAAGGTGGAGGAAAGCCCTGCAAAGAGAATGTGGGTCCTCAGTTGGGCTTCATTGGTCTTTTTCTTATTCTCTGGCAGAAAGAACTCAGCCCTCTGGGCTTTGGTCACCGGAAGTTCACACTCTAATTCCCTTTGCTGTTGCTGGTTTCCTGTGATTTCAGATAAGTCGCCATGTCTCGAAGGCGAGACTTACCTGCTCTACCGGAAGGTAAATAGAAGCGCCAGCCAAAGGGTCGGCTCTTTAGGACTTGGAAATGTCAGCTGTGCTCCATCAGAGGGTGGCTGAGGATCAGCACCAGCGGGCGTCGAATACACTCTAGAGATAATTTAAGAAAACTTATGCATTTATACAACCTAAAAAGGTTGAGATTTAAAATCTTTCATCATAATTTTAAGCCTTTATGAAGGACTTAATTTCCAGGGTTTGTGAATATTAACATTTAAAAAATAACGATTACGTGACTTTTTTCCAAGGGAATCTAAACGCCATAGAGATTTGATACCCCTGGTTGATTTAAAAACACATGGACAGTCTCTTCTTTAATTAGAAATATTATGTATTGCTTCCTCCTCGAACTCATAATTCTATTCTATTTTCCCCATAAAGTTGTATCTTAATATAATATTTTTTTAAAGAACAAAATTCTTTTATTGATCATGTTGTCTTATTTCTTTGCAACAAAAATACATATATAGACTGATTAAAAAATTTTCCTTTGACTCTAAGGCTGAAAGTACTAAATTTTTTCTGAATTCAATAAATATTAGTACAAAATTGATCAAAACAGTATAACTATAATAATTTTATTCATTATTAAATATACAAAGTAAAGTGTTGGAAATGTCCCTATTAATTGATGGGTATGTATGTTCTGCTTACTTTTCCCTCTGGCTCATGGATTCATATATGATATTATTATTGCTAGAATGAGGTAAGATTTGCCATCAATTGTGTTCGTTTGTATTGTTATTATACATGTAAATAGTGATACATGCAGTCCATAGAAATGCATTGATGAAAACAGGAGTTTTTCATAGTGACGCTATTCACTTCTCTGAAGTCCTTCTCAGACAGAAGCCAAAAAATTACATAACCGATGTATTATCCCAGAGCTATTGTAATGATCTACTCCCTAATATTGCAATCAGATCCTGTTAATTTTGCTGAAAGCAAAGACTCGGGAAACATCGTTCATGCGAGTCTTCCTTGCCTGATGATGAGAACCACTCTCTCTCGGTCCCCACGTGCACACTTAGATTTGCCCCTTAGTCTGAACTTGGAAGCTTTTCCACCGCAGTGGGAGAGAGGCATGCTTTTCTTCTGTGAGTGGAAGAAGAGTATCGTTTAAGAACTGAGGGAAACCGAGCATCACAGCTTGATTTCAAGTGGATCCACATTAGGAAAAACTACATTTAGAATGGGAGGGTTTGAGAGTGGGTTCCCTTAAATGCATCCACCTGTGCACTGTAAGGAAGCTGTTAGGTCATCTTGGTTGTACATTCAAATGGCCCCGAGTGTTTTAAAAAATACCCATGCCCTAGGTCCTACCTGTAAGAATGCCGATTCCATTGCTTTGGAGTGCTGTCAGGATGTATTTTAAGAAATGCTCTCCAGGTGATTTTAAAGTGTGTTTAGGGCTGGGAACTCTTGCTTAGATTCTAAGCTCTGTGAGTTTAGAAACCTGGATCCATCGCTCAGGTGAGCATCTTTGCGGCCTGATGCTGGCTGGGCCTTCATCTGCTCCTGTTTAGTTACAGCAAAGAGATTGCTTTTCCAGAGGAGCACTTATCCTGTCCGGAGCGGAGCCCAGGGAGGTGGGTGGCACTGAGTGAGGGAGGCTTCTTCCTCCTGTCGGCAAACCCTGTTCTCTCCATTCCAGCCCATTCCATGCAGACCTTCCCAGCTTCCTCACAACCGTCCTCTGTCATTTGGCTTCACAGCATAAATCGCTTCCTAAGATTGTATTGTGTGCCTGCTGTTATTTATGTCTCTCCAACTAAGATGCAAGCTTCGCAGCGACCAGGACTTTGTTCCTTGCTGTATCCTGAACACCTAGAAGAGAGTCAGGAGTACAGTAGGTGCTTAGATAGATGAAGGGGGGTAGGACAGAAGACAGAGGGGGAGGGACTTTTCTCTTGGGAACTGTCAGGGAGAGGGCTGCATGGCTTGGAGGGAGCCCAGCTGCAGTCGCTGGGGCGCCAGTTCTCCTGTCCTGGGCAGCTTGAGTTGCAGCTTTCTGCTCAGAACTAGCAGAACCACTTCAGGGCAATTTGCAAGAACCCTCTATGTTTTCGTAAGGGCTCTTTGCCCCTCCTGGGCCCTCCTTGGGCCTTTCACAGGGTGGGAATGACTTCCCAAGGTGAGGATGTCCTTATTTGTTGACCCCTCTGTTGCTTGGTCCCTCCGCTGCCTCCTCCCACCGGCCTCTTCCAGCCCAGAGAGCATTAGCGGTGCAGGCGGCCTACATGTCCGGGGAATCAGCCGCGTGCCGTACTGAGATCATTTCGGCAACGTTTTCTCGTGTGATTGAGATTCTTTGTTTGTCACCATCATATTCTTAAAACTCACTGTGAAATCTGGCTCCAGAAAAACAACTTGCTCCGATGTAATAACTGAGAGAGAAAAGTCAGGTTGCAAAAGTCAGCAGACAAGTGGTGCAATGTAAGGCGTTCGGGGGTGAAAGCGCCTCCACCATTTTGCTCTTTTACAGTTGCCAATTTGCATGTGCAAATAATTATTCCTACGGCTGATTATGCTGGCACACATCTGGAACCCATAAAATAAAGGGCAAGAGATTACTGGTCCTTGCAAGAGGCTTTATTCAATTTCCATCTTGTGCCCACAAATGGTTCTGCCTGCAGAGTGTGCGTTTGTTCATGCGAAGAGGCTGCCCTTTCAGGTTATAGAAAATGAGCCACTATCCAGCACCCCAAGGTCATGACCACGAAGGCGTGGTGAAAGCTTGCAAGAGATCACGTCGGAGAGCACACACTGGCCATGCACGCGGCTCGTGAGGCAGTGAGCTGTGCTGCTCTGGTCCAGGGGAAGCTTCGGGTTTTGGACCTTCCCGAGCTTCCAAGGTGCTGTGTCCGTACTTACTTCTTTTCCTTGTATTTTGATTTGTTTGCTTTTCCTCATATTTTATATCTTTTGCAGGTACTCTGAGGAAAGTGGGGCCACAAGTATCTCGTCACAGTATTCAGAAGACATCACGTCTCCTTCACGGATACTCAGTCTCCCAGGTGACTCTGCCCTGATTACTGACAAAGAGTTTCTGAAGAATATTTTCTTTTAATGAATCAAATATATAACTCACACCATCACGAGTAACAGTTACTGTAATAGTACCAGTTACTAGTTACTGTTACTCCTTACTGTAACAGTTTCTTTCAGGGTCAGTGTGGTGCCTGTGGGATGTTCTCACAGGTGGGAGTGAGGTCCACCAAGGGGCACAGAGCACTTGCCTCTCTGTGAGATGCTCACTCGCTCCAAAAGCAAATGAGATGTGCAGTTATATTTGCAAACTAATAATCACATCTTGTAAGGATGTCCTCAGTACTTTTAAAACTAATGGAGTACTTTTATACCCAATGCCCGGAACACTGGTGATGGGTAGTGACCACGTTTCGTGCTGGACCCCCAGAGTCAGCCTCCCTTTTCTGTGCCGCAGCTTCGGTGAGACGTCACGCACAAACCTTACAATTCTCCCACCAAAGTGTGGAAGTCAATGTTTTCGGTGTAGTGCATTGTTCACTTTTAGAGATGATGATAAAATACATATAACAAAATTTGCCACTGTAACTACTTGTAAGTAGCGTTAGTTGCATTCACAATGTCGTGCAACCATTACCAGTATCTATTTCCAGAGCTTTTTCATTAACCCCAACAAAAACTCTGCCCCATAAGAGAGTGAGCCCCTGTTTTGCCTTCTCCTTGACCCCCTGGGAACCTCTAACCTGTTTCCTGTCTCAGTGGATTTGCCCATTCTAGATATGCCCCCTCTGTGCAATCATGCGGTGTGTGTCCTTCTGCGTCTGGGGTCTTCGACTCCACATAACGTTGGTAGGGCCATGTCCGCTGCAGCTGGGTCAGAACTCCGTTCCTTTTTGTAGCCGAATCACACTCCATTGTAGGAATAGACCAGATTTTGTTACCCACTCACCTGCTGATGGGCTCTCGGGGAGTCCCGTGGCCCATTGCTCCCGGTGGCCGTGCGTGATGCTGCAGCGTGTGGAGCCGGGTGCCCCGGTCTCTGCGTCAGCCTTAATGACAAGGTCAGTATGATGCAAGGTGCCCAACCTCCGGAGGGCCTGCACTGCTGCTCTCGGCTCCTGTTGTGGGCTGAGGGCTCCCCAGCGTCTGTGGCGAGTGCCGTCGGCGAGCACGGTCCTGGCGGCCCCACCGGGGTGCTACAGGCAGCAAAAGGCATGGCTTCCTGCCACATGAAGTTCAGAGAAAGCGGACACGCAGAAGGGGCCCCAGAATACCGTGTTCTTCCTGAAAACGTCTTCAAAGAAAATTATGGCTACCCTTCAGTGCCTGACGTCACCTAGATCCTAACCTCATAAAGCTTCGGTTTCCGAATTTCCTGGTTAGCTCCTCCTCCCATACCAGCAGTTTTCAGGAACCCATGGAAGGGTTGCAACACGCTGAGCAGATCTGCACATACATCGCAAACTTCGCTAAACCAGAGACTTGCAAACCAGCTCGGTAAGTGAACAGCTAGTACAATAGGTAGTTGTTAGTGGGGAGGAAAAGGTGACTAGGCAGACGCAGAGGATTTTTAGGGCACTGAAACTGTTCTGTATTACACTATTATGGTGGGTACTTGTCATTGTAAATTTGATCAAAGTCCTAGAATGGGCGCACCAGGAGTGAACCCTAGTCTAAACTATGTACTTCGCCTGCTAATGATGTGACAATGCAGATTCCTCAGTTATAGCAAATGTGCTGTTCTGGGGGGGGGGTTGGTAGTGGGGGAGATGGTGCCCATGTGTGGCTAAGGAGTTTATAGGAAATCTCTGTAACTTCTGCTCAAGTTTTCTGTGAACCTAAAACTGCTCTAAAAAATAAAGTTTATTGAAAAAGAAATCCAAGGATCTACACTACACAGAAAACAAAACTATACAGCCGCCCAGAGATTACGATGGGGATGGGGTAGCACCCAGGAATCTGCGCAGGTGTTATGTATAGCTTTATTAGGATGATGACGTTATGTGTTAATGACTTGATTGCATATTTACATATAATTATATGTATATCATACATGATTGAACATATATATTTTATATATATAAACCTCTCGTGATTTGCCATCGCCATGTTGGAGCCCCAGGGACGCAGTGGTGTCACCCAGTGCAAACCTGGAGAGGGGAACGAGTCGTGTGAATCCCAGCCCCAAGGCAAGAGACGACCGACGTCCCAGCTCAAGCAGGCAGGAAAAATACTCCCTTCTTCTGCTTCTTGTTCTGCTCAGGCCCTCAACAGTTTGGACGATGCCCAGCTGCATGGGGGAGGGCCATTTACTGAGTCCACAGATTCCAATGCTAATTTCATCCAGAAACAGCCTCACAGACACGTCCAGAAATAACGTTTAATCTGGGCACCCGTGGCCAGTCGGTTTGGCCCAAAGTTCACCAGCACACTGTTTGGCCTTAGAGTGAAGTCAGGGGCCAGTGTTCTCCAGGAGACCAGAATGATTATCAAGGTGTCTGTCCTGCAAGGTTTATTTCATTGTCAGGATTAATTATCATGACCCACGTGAGACCTATGCCTCCCAAATCAGAAAACACCCGCAAATCTGACTTGAGGTTCAAGTGAAGAGCTGAGTCTCATGATCACTGTAGGAGGAGCCAAGATTACCTCCAGTTTATACACAAGGAAACTAAAGACGAGAAGTTAAGTGACCTACAACATCCCCTAGCTACCAAGGGGCAGGGCCCAAATTGAAACCTGGGGCTTCTGACTCTAAACTCTGCGTTCTTTCCACCACCCCCCACCGCCTTCCCTTCCACCTAATTTATGAAGTGGAAAGCAATTCCAAACAAATCCACCAGCACTGGCTTTTGATGTATGTTTTGCTCCTGCTGGTTTGCTTGGTTCCACCCCGCGGCCATTCTTTCTCTCGTGTGGGCTTGGCTGTGGGCAGGGAATCCGCCAGAGCGGGCGGCAAGACCTCACTTCTGCTCGGTCAGGGATGACCTCCTGCTGGAGGTAAACTGCCATGGATAGGTTTTACTGTGAAAGCAATTTTTGCAAACCGAACTCCTTTACTGTCAGGAACGCTGAAAGCAGACCCCTTTGTGCTGGTGAGGGAGGGAGAGGAGCAACGTGGTGGCCCGTTCATCACCCGGTGTGTCTTTCCCTGGCCTCCGCGTCCCCCCCGCCATGCGCCGCAACAAACGGCCACCAGGTTTCTCTTGAGATGAGCTGTGAGCTCAGGTGCCTGCAAAGTCCTGGGCTCAGTGCCCCGCTCTGGCTCCTGGGGGCTCCCTGATCCGTCTTGGTCCTTCCCTGGTGCTCCCTCGACCCCGTGGGGTGACTCTTGGTCCATGTCACAGTGCTTGCATTCGTGGATTACTTCTTGGTGTCTCTTCTCAGACGGTGAGCACCTGCCAGTGGCTTCTTTGTTGTCCCGCGTTTGTATTCCGCGTTTGTATTCCTACGGGGTGTGCCCATAACCGACCCTCCATCCGTGTTTGATAATGAACAAACCGATGAATAAGACCCTAGACTCTACCCCTCCCCCCATTTTGCTGGAGAAGCACAGCATCTCACCCAAAACAGTGAGGCAGTGGCAGGAGACCTGGCTCGTAATGCTTCCTGCGTCTGGAGCGTGGGTCCCTCCTGGGGTCAGAGGAGATGCAGAAGTCATCTCGGGAGGGCAGGGACAGCAACCGGCCTTGGGGGACAGCTCTTTGTGGCAGGAGTTAGGAGAGGGGAGAGCAGGTGGGGACAGTGGGTGGACATGCTTCGTCAGCCACCAGGTTGGTGAGTCCGTGTGTGAAGTCCTCGGTGGGAGGGGAAGAGGACAGAGTGGGGGCTGAGAGGCAGGGCCGGGGTCGGCTGGGGCGCCATGAGGGGCAGGATGCACCGCTACGGAGGCCCCAGGGTGGGAGGTCCTCATGCTGATGTCCAGGCATGAGGAGGGGACGGGGCAGCTGGGCCAGAGAAGCAGAGACGGCATGAAGGGAAGGATCCGTAAGATTGATGAATCCTGGTAAATGCATCCACTGACACTTTTATAACACGAAGCAAGGTTGACGACTGTTTTATTCCTGGGGAAACTGGATCCATTGTTCTTTGTCAGGATTCTTCCTGCAGATGCCCTCTTGCCACCGTTTTGTGAAGCAACTAGAGTCTCCCGGGAACACAGAGCCCGGGCTCTAGCTGGTGTGTGTAAGGTGGGGGCCGCCGTGTCCGCGGAGACTGTCCCGGCCACAGTCCGCATCCGCTCGCGGCTGAGTGTGTGGACGACTCTCCCATTGCCAGGCCTGGCGGATGGAGGGGAGGTGGCCCACGACTCTCTTCTCCAAGCCCCGGGATGGGGCGAGCTCCTGGAGGGGCTGCTCTGTTCCCCGTCTCCCTGCTGGCCACAGTCGGGGGCTCCGTGGCCGGGGCAGGGCAGAGTGTCGGGTGGGGCAGATCTCCTCAGCGGCCAGGAGGGGCTTCCTCACACCCCTGGGAGCCTCCGTGCATCCCTGCCTGCACCCACAGCAGCACCCGTGAGCAGGGGTGTCAGAGCAGCAGAGACGAGCCCGGGCCCGCCTCCCCTGCCCCAGCTGCCTCTCCTGTCTCCCGCTGGTCCCACATGGGAGTTGCGTCCCCATTTCTTTTTTTTTTTTTTTTAATATTTTATTTATGTATTTGAGAGAGAGAATGAGAGAGAGAGAGAGAGCACATGAGACGGGGGAGGGTCAGAGGAAGAAGCAGACTCCCCGCCGAGCAGGGAGCCCGATGCGGGACTCGATCCCGGGACTCCAGGATCATGACCTGAGCTGAAGGCAGTCACTCAACCAACTGAGCCACCCAGGGGCCCCGCGTCCCCATTTCTCATCAGCATCTGGCCTTTTCCCTCCACGCCCCGGGGTTTTGGAGGCATTGCTCACTTCCACTCATGAAGGAGGGCGGGGGAAGTTGCCTCTGATCTGCAGTGGACTTGCTGAGCGTTGCTGCGCTAACCCCAGCCAGCAGCTGGGGAAGGGGGCCTTGGTGGGCCCTTCCTGTGTCGCTGGACCCAGAGCCAGCCTGGAGCGGCCCACCCTGGCTGGGTGCAGAGCTCGAAGCTGGCCCGGGGACCTGGGTCTCGGGAGCCTGAGCCAAAGGCAAAGCCCACCCACCCTAGGGTCCCAACACTCCTTGCTTCCGAAAATGCACCTCCAGGCCTCTTCTCCAAGCTGCTTGCTGCTCCCTGAGGGGGAAGGGGGTGGCAGGCCTGTCTCTGGGGTGCTGTGCTGTTCACCTCCGTGCTCCCCACTCACGGTCCCTGCCTCTGCTCTTGTGCTTGACATTTGGTCTCCCGCACGTTTGGCTATCGGCTCCCTGTGGTTCGGACGAGCGTGGGGCTAGTTCTGGCAGCTCTGGCACCAGGCCTGGTGGCTGGCCCCTCAAGGGCCTGCAGGGTCCTGCTTCCCTGGAGGGACCCCTAAGCCTGCAACCCCTGTGGTCGAGGGGCCAGGTCTGCACCTTTTCCCAGTGTCGACCAGCCAGCCCTACCCTTTGCCTTTCCAGTGTGTGCATGAAGCTTTCTGGGACCATCCCTGAGCTGCAGGTGCATGGGGTTCGTGCCTGGGGCTAAAGAACCCCCTGGCAGGAGCCCCCTTCTATCCTGGGGCACTGGGATGTGAAAGGTGCAGCCATGTGGAGCAGGGGTCTCGCTGCCTGGAGGGCGAGAGGTGTCGCAGGCCAGCAGCCGGGGGACCAGCTGTGCACAGGTGACTAACCATGAGCCTGCCTACCTTGTGGCAAAACGGCAGGTAAAACTGCTTGTCAACGTTGTCAGGATTTGCCCTATGTTCAATGAATGCTATTAAGAGAAGTGACATTTCCTTCCCTTGTCTGCATCTTCAACTGTGAAGAAAAAATGGGGTAATTCACATGAAAGAATTTCTTAAGCCCACAAAGTACCTCATATATCCCCAGGACCCCCTTATCACGGGGGTCGCAACACTTGGGACGTCTCCTATGGCCGATGGGCGCAAATGCGGAAAGCGTGGCGAAGGCGGGGGATGCGGGATCTTCAGTGAGTGTGGACTAAGGCGCAGCCTGCTCCTGGAGTCCAGTCTGTTGGGTCTTCACTCTCCAAGGGAAGGAGCAGTGACATGCCGGCATGCCCGGCACCTTCGTGAGCTGCATGCAGCTGGGTGGGCTCCACTGTGGTGACCAGACAGTGGCCACAGGAACACAGATGCTGGTAGGGTGGTCGTCTCGGCAGCTTATGTTTGGAGAAGAAAGAGAGGGAAGGTTGCAAGTAGAAAGCTGGGACAAGCGCAGGGACAGGTGGGGTCAAGAGGTGCCGAGCCCTGGCTGATCCCCCAAGTGGCAGGGGCCACCCTCGCAGTGCGGCTGGGAGGTCTCCTCTTTGCAAAGGGCTCCCCGCGTGTGGGGCCATCTGCCTGTACTAGGGGTGCACGGGCATGTGTCCCTCAGTCCTTCCAAGGGGCGCAGCCTCCCACTGGGGCTGAGTGCAGGGATGTTTTAGACAGATGGGAGCAGAGGACGTCCAAGCCCTTACTGCATTTGAGACCCTAATTCCATTTGCCAATTTAGTTTTTAGTCAAAATCCATTTTTCACTCTAATTTTTATTTTATGCATGTTGTCATAAATAGAGGGGAGAAGAAGACTGCCTTGTCAGGATGATTGAATCTTCCATGAAATGAAAGCCGTTTCCTGAGATAGTGTCCACCCAGAGAACAAAGAGAAGGGCATCAGCCTTGGAAATGTGGTTAGGACCGCTGTCAGAATTGTGGCAAAGGGGACACTTTTTTTTTTTAATTTTATTTTATTATGTTATGTTAGTCACCATACATTACATCATTAGTTTTAGATGTAGTGTTCCATGATTCATTGTTTGTGCATAACACCCAGTGCTCCATGCAGAACGCGCCCTCCTCAATACCCACCACCAGGCTAACCCATCCCCCCACCCCCCTCCCCTCTAGAACCCTGTTTGTTTTTCAGAGTCCATCGTCTCTCATGGTTCATCTCCCCCTCCGATTTCCCCCCCTTCTTTCTTCCCCTCCTGCTATCTTCTTCTTTTTTTTCTTAACATATATTGCATTATTTGTTTCAGAGGTACAGATCTGTGATTCAACAGTCTTGCACAATTCACAGTGCTCACCACAGCACATACCCTCCCCAATGTCTATCACCCAGTCACCCCATCCTTCCCACCCCCCACCACTCCAGAACCCTCAGTTTGTTTCCTGAGATTAAGAATTCCTCATATCAGTGAGGTCATATGATACATGTCTTTCTCTGATTGACTTATTTCGCTCAGCATAACACCCTCCAGTTCCATCCACATCGTTGCAAATGGCAAGATCTCATTCCTTTTGATGGCTGCATAATATTCCATTGTATATATATACCACATCTTCTTTATCCATTCATCTGTCGATGGACATCTTGGCTCTTTCCACAGTTTGGCTATTGTGGACATTGCTGCTATAAACATCGGGGTGCCCATACCTCTTTGGATCCCTACATTTGTATCTTTGGGGTAAATACCCAGGAGTGCAATTGCTGGATCATATGGTAGCTCTATTTTCAACTTTTTGAGGACCCTCCATACTGTTTTCCAGAGTGGCTGCACCAGCTTGCATTCCCACCAATAGTGTAGGAGGGTTCCGCAAAGGGGACAATTTTAACAATCTGTGTGTTTTCTTGTTTTTAAAAATTGCATGGTTAATTTAAGGCAAATGAAAATTTCTTGCAAACTTCATGACAGTCAGATGAATTTCTGTTACAATATGATACTGAATGGCAGAGAATCTGTGCCTAAAACTTACATCATCAAAGCTATTCAACAAACTAGTTCTCAACACGAAGACAGTTTAGAAAGTGATGAAAATAATTATTAATGTATGCATTACTTTGAAATCTGCTTTCTTCTGTTTTTTTTTTTAAACCTTGAAAACACTGTTTTCCCTGGATAGTTATGTGAGCAGGTCAAATATTTAAGTCTTTGTTTGCTTACTGTTAAGTATCTGGGAATGGAGTGTTCACTTGGATACTTAAAGTAATAAAAAGAATAATTTAGTCATGGAATGTGTATATCGTGTTTAATACAGAGCACATTGAATTTTCTTCTGAGGAGTGTCAGCTGACAAAAATAACCTCGTTTACAGCTATAATTTTGGAAGCTGCCAGGTGATCATTAGATTCTCTTCTGGTAGCATGAAACCATTGGACACCTTTCCTACCCCCTCCCCAGGCCTCGAGGGAGTAACTCAAAACTTCTCCTTTGATTTTAGCACATGGAGCCCTGGGACGGTCTCTTAGGGTGGTTCCCTTTTAACCTCCATCATCAATCCAAACTGTTCTTCATGTAAAGCTTCTTAAATCCAGCCCTTATATGTGATCTCAGAATCACAGACTGCACACTCTGGGAAGACCCTGTGTATCACCTGCCCCAGTAACTTTGAAGCACTTCATAAAACATCAACTCCAGTTTGTACACTGGGGAATAATGTTGGCAATGGAGAGAAGCCTGGAGTCTTGCTGCTTTTCCTGAGCCTCCCTCTCCAGCAGGGCGTTGGAGCTAGGTCTGTGTAGAACTTGATTTTAAAACCACCGCCTTAGACCAGTCTCTGGGGCCCAGGAAGAGTAAACGAACATTGTTTATGTATTACATAAGAGAGTGCATTTAATTTTAATAAAGGGGTTCACCGTAGATGTGGTCAACGTGGTACTTGGCAGGGCTGGAGAATTCAGGTTGCAAGATCCTTAAGGGGAGAGTGTCTTCTAGTTCTGTATCCCCAGCATTTGGTTAGACGTCTCCCCAGTACTAAGCACTTGACGAGATGGAAGAGAAGGAAGGAGGGACTGAATGAAGTCTTAGAGCCAGCCACAAGCTCATAGAGAACCAGTGAAAACAGACAGTGCCAAAGTTTCGGAGGGGGGCAGAGACGGGAGCTTGTCAATACTGTGGTAGAGGAGGCACTTTCCAGGCCCTATAATTTAACTGGCCCAGGACCCGCATAAGTGGCTAAGGAATACAGCCTTGCTCATGAGTTGTGTGCACGTCTCCTAATGTAAGTTTCCCTGGGATACAAGGCAAGGAGACGCACAGTGGCGAGAACACAGGCATTTTGGGGGATGTACCCTCTCACACCGTTAGGCTCATTCGTTCCCAGCCTGTTGATGCCGAGGACTGTGGGTTTGAGATTGGAGGGGTAGTAGCAGTGGGAGAGTCAGGAGGGGGACTCAACCAGGGCAGGAGCATCTGGAAGAGGTGAGGTGGCAGGCTAGACCCGAGTTTCCTCCACTCCTACATAGGGAGAGTTCTGGAGAAAGAATCTGGGAAGGTATGAGGTACTACCTCTGGCCACCTTCTCTCTTTCCCCGAAACCAGAAAAGCAAGCAGACAACAGCTGGGTGGCCCATTCTGCTTTCTCTTTCGAGAGTGGTGAAATGTGCCGAGTGCCATTTCAGTTGAGGAGTGGGGAATCTAGCGCAGAGGTGCCCACCAGCTCATCACCAGAAATACTTGGGAGGCCCTTCAAACATGCACATTCCTGGCCCTTAGCTACAGGAATTCTGACTGGGCTGGAGCCTGGCAATCTGATTTTTAAGAAGCTTCCTAGAGTATCCTAATGAGCAGCCAGGTCTGGGAACCACTTCTTTAATGGAGGAACACACTCTACTTCATATTCTTTGTTCTCCCCACCATGTATACTCATCATCCTCCACTGTGGGTATTTTTTTTTAACACACCCAGGGTTGGGATAGCATTGCTGCTAAAACATGACATCCTGGGATGTCACTGGGGCCTGTTCAGGAGCTGCTGGTCACAGCAGAGAGCCCACTGCCAGTGAGCATGGTTCCTTAGGAATTGCCCCACCTCTCTGCCATCTCCCCTCTCCCGGGAGACATCAGTTTGCCAAGGCCCTTTGCTTTGTAAGTAGTAGACCTGGACACTCAGGGCTTGCACTCAGAGCTTGCACTCAGGGCTTGCACTCAGGGCTGGCTCTACCAGACTGGCTGTCCTCGTGGTCCCAGAGGGCCATTCTTTCCTCCATTATTGTCCATCACAGAAACCAGACAACACTCTTGCCTGTTACCAAGAGCTTCCCTCTGCACAGTGTTAAAAGTCCCTCCAGATTACATCTCAGGCAAATGTTTACATTTCTGCTTATGGCCCATTTATTCAATCCATTGTAACTATTCATTTGAATCATATTGGGCCTTATGGCATCCAATGCCTTTGTTTTATAGGGAAACTCAATACAGAGTGAGGAAATAATTCGACCAAGGAGACCTGTCCGTTAAAGCAAACCCAAGGACCAGAACCAGCCCACCATGCTTGCTGCCTGGCTACAGACTCGAGTAATAAGAGAGTGTTTTTAGATTTAATATGGCCATCGTTGAAAAGAGGCTTCTTTCCTCCATACGAGTCTGTACGAGTCTGGAAGCTGAACTGATCGACACTCTTGGGGCCTGACAAACGTCCTCTATTCTGAAGGCAGCTCTTATGTGCTCTGATGTATCTTTCTGCAACATATTCTCAGCCTGAAATGGTTTTGGCAGAGCACGTTTGCCTCATTTGATGTTTTTCTGGTCTGGAGCAACTTTTCAGAAGAAGCACAGTTTGTGCCGCTTGCTTGGAAGCAGATGAGCTGGCTGGAGACCAGAGCAGGGTGGGAAGCCCAGAGCTATGGCCGTTCTGCCCTCACCTGAACGCTTCCATGCCACGGAGGGGAGTTCGTGTGGTTCCAGGCTTTGGGATCACCACCAGCTGGTCTCAAATAAGGGAATGAAAATGACATCTCCTGACCCTGTGCTAAAGGCCACCGGAAATCCTGTCGGTGCAGAGAAAGGGGTGAGGCACCCAGGTGTTCCGAAGACAACGTTTGTTAATCTCCCTAACGGTCTCGGGATTTTGCCTCTTTAGCAGATGAGGTAATGAGCACTTCGTGAGCGTAAGTGACATATGCTGGTTAAAGCCCCTGCTTCAGTATCAGTCCATCAGGGGGCTGGATCTCACTGGTCAACACCCTTTGGATAGTTCACTTAATTTGTGGGTTCCATCCCATTAAATAGTGTCATTTAAAGAATTGAATGTGATAATGTATGTAAGTCACCCAGTTCAGTGCCTGGCATACCGCAAGAACTCGGTAAATAATAGCTATTAGTATTATAAGAGCCACTGACCAAGGGGACACCCCTAACAAGGGACATCTGTTTGATTTCAAGTAAGAAGAGGTAACATTTATGGAGTATTTACTCCTTATCCGGTATCATGGCAGTTATTACGTAAGAATGATTTTGTTTAGTCTTTAAACCTCTTATGAAGTAGGCACTATCAGTATCCACATTTTAAGATGAGGAAGCTGAGGTTTTAGAAAAGTAAACAGCTTGCCTGAGGTCACTTAGAGCTAAGAGTCTGTGCCCAGCCCTCCAGAGCCCTGGTACGCGGCTTCCACCTCATAATCAGGGGCCGTCACTGAAGGAAATTCCCATGGCCTTCCCACCCCATGCTGCTCTCTAGTTGCTTACGCAAAACTTCCTTGTCTCCACAAAAAGTGAGAAAACTAAGCTCAAAATGGCTGCTCTTGAAGTTTACCCTGCACTGTTTGCCAACGCAAGACCATGGGCAGTAACACTCGTATGCTGCGTTCTTGTGCATACCAAACCCATCCCTCCAAATTACATATTTGTTCTTGAGTTGTAGCTCATTCTCAGTGTCCTAGGGTGCATCGAAAGGTGAGATAATTTTTCACTGCTTGACACATTTCTATACATAAGCATCCTTTCCTCCTTGTGTCTTACCGTGTGGAGTTGACTTAGCAAACACGTACTTTGGGTGGGGACTGTCTGTGTCACCTAATACACACACAGAGTGTGAGGCAACTGTTACACGCGGGAGAGTGGTGGTGAGCCTGTTTGTGAGACAGTTAATAACAAAATCAATGTGAAGTCCTAATAGCAGGTGACCCTGCCAGCCCTTGTTCCCTAGGGACTGGCGACGAGGACTTCAGTTGGTGAGAGTCTGAAAGTTCATTCTGACTTGAAGTGTGCTTGTGACAGTTTTCATCCACTAGTTCTGTTCCTGCCTTTTGAGATGATATGGAGAATAGCAAACCCCTCTTTTTTTTTTATTCTTATGTTAATCCCCATACATTACATCATTAGTTTTAGATGAAGTGTTCCATGATTCATTGTTTGTGCATAACACCCAGTGCTCCATGCAGAA
>NW_023270274.1:2399515-2452296 GCF_011800145.1 Mirounga leonina
TCAGAGTCCATCGTCTCTCATGGTTCGTCTACCCCTCCGATTTCCCCCGCTTCATTCTTACCCTCCCGTTACCTTCTTCTTCTTCTTCTTCTTTACGAACCCCTCTTTTTCTGACAGGTTGTAGTTCATGATAGGTTTCCCTGAGTCTTCTCTTTCTAGCAAACCAGTTTTGGTTTGCTAAACTATTCCTCAAAGGGCACCTTGATTTCCCCCAGTTTGTCATTGTTCTTTTCCATGTGACATTATGGACATCCTCAAAATCCCCAGTATTACCTTGTTCAGTCCTGCATCAGCTTTCCCTCCGTGATACGGTTCTAGCAGCCCCCCTAAAATCTCAGGGGCATACAGCACAAATTCCCATTCATGTTAAATAAAAACACTCGCCAATATTTTCTTCCAATATTTTAAGCTTTTTTCCCATATATAGTTCATTCAGCCATTGAGAGTTCATTGTATAATGTGAGGTTGGTATTTAATTTTATTATTAATTTTTACCTGTGGGTAATGACTATGTTAACACTTCCCCATGGCTTGTAATACCTCCTCTATTATATTCCAAGAAACTACACATGAGTGAGTTTGGGACCCCATTTGTACCAGTGTTTTGTCTATCTCAGTGCCAAATCACAGTTAGTTGGTATTGCTTTATAATAATTCTTAATATCTGGAGGAAAAGCCTCTTGTCCTCATATTTCTTTGTATGTGTGTGTGTGTGTGTGTGTGTGTGTGTGTGTTAAAATGATGTTTTATTTCAAAGAGTTTGCAGTATGGGAAAATAAAGACTTTACAGTATGGAACCCAACTTGTACACCTGGAATAAATCACATATGGTCATGGTATATCCATTTAATCTGATGTTGGAATCTTTTGAATATAATTTTAGAATGTTTACATCAATATTCCATAATATTAGTCTGCAATTTTCCTGCCTTTTATTTACCAGGTGTAGGTTCTATTACTATATTCTTGTTTAGAATTTCCAGAGCTATTCTTGAACTTTTTATATTTGATCTCACTTTTAGAATTAATTTGTCAAGTTCCACAAAAAATACCATTAGAACAACCTTCTTAATTTCATTTTAAAAAAATCTTATATATCCTTATTTATTGTTTTCAAATCTGCTTTGCTGTTTCTCTGGTCTGGAGCATCCTTTCAGCAGATGCGAAATTTTAGTTTTATACTCTTTCTTTCTCCATCTCAGTCTGTGCTGACCCCTGCCTCCCCTTGGAGGTCATGGAGTTCCTTCTTAGCAGAGCCTGGAACTGAAGGGGTCTTACATTGCTGGCTCCAGATTCTATTCAAAGCCGTTGTCCTTTCACATCTCAAGTATGAATTATCATCTAAATTACATTCACAGGCAGTCTTTGCAGGCTTTTCTCTTTTTGTTTCAAGGGTGGAGCAGCCCCACCCCAGCGGCCCAAACATCCCTCTTGGTTCTGGTCCTTCACTTCATGTCAAGCAATGCTGGTTCTTATCTGGTGCAAGCCTTTTCATGTGTCTGGGCTGAGAGCCCAGCACGCTGATGGCTTTAACCCTCTTTTTTTGCTCTGTGTTTTCTTCTTTCCTTTTTAAACTATGGGCCTATTTCTTTTGTGTGGAGTCTGGGTAAGTCTTTACAATTCATTTTTTTTTAATTGCTTGGAGAAGAGTCATTTTAAAGATTAAACTCAGCATCATCTTGAAAACAAGTACAACCTTATTTTTGTTTATTATTTTAGGAGTATGTCATGCTGTTGACTCTTGCCGAATTTACAGTTGAGTGCAATCCCTAGATCTTTCACAAATTAAATGCTGTCAACATCAAATATCTTCTAATCCTGCAAGTTGTCCAATTATTTTAAAACTAAATGTCCTTGTTCCAGTTTAATATTGTGTTTGGAAATCCAGTGATTTTTTAGCAGACACTCCAGGCTCTCAGAGCCGCAGACCCTCTGTCTTCACAGGATTTATTCACAACTTTGACAAGGACAGGGCTGAGGTCAGGCCCACCAGAGATTGCTTTCGACATTGGTTGGCACATTGGCACTCTCTGACTGTGTTTTTTCATCAAACTGTGAGTTCATTTAACAGCAGAAATTTGCTAAACGAGTGTGAGTTTTGGAGGCAGACAACGTATTTGCTCTAAGAAGGATTTGAAACTTGATTGTGCCACTTACTGGGTATTTGACCTTAAAGAATTTGCATAATCTTCCTCAGCTTCAGATTTTGCCATCTACCAAATGAAACATATTAAGCAGAGGCACGTGAGGTCTAAATGAGGTAATAGGTAAGCGCCTGGTGCACAGTGGGCAAGTCTTCCTGCCCTTCCCCTAATCACCTCCTGCACCCCACCATATTTCTTTATTGTGACTCTGTGCCGACTTGTCTGAAATCAAGGTTTCTACATTCATGGTGGGACCTGGTACGCTAGTCTCTTATTTCCAGGGGTGGGTCGGGTCCTGCCTAGTTCTTCGGTGCACCCGAAGGAAGCAGCATTAGCTGAGTCAGAGAGTTGATGCAGGGAATGCTGTTCTCAAACATGGCGAGGGCCCAGCAGGGTGGTGGGAAATGGGTCTGGAAGGGAAGCTGGTGTCCGAGACCGAAGGGCCTCGTAGGCCACGAAGGACGGGCAGACATTTGGAAAGGGGCAGTGCTGAAGTGTGATCACCCCGTGTGGGGTCTGATGAAGCACAAGCACGTGAGGGCTGAATTAAGCCAGGGTCAGTGGGAATGGAGGGAAGGGTTGAGAAGTGACTGAGGGCCTACTTTCCAGGGTCACAATCCACAGGAACTGGTGACCAGGTGAGCACGTAGGGAAAGGGGCTGAGTAGCACAGAGGAGTCGGGAGTGAACTTGAAGCTTCTCTCTTGGGAAACTTGGTGATGGATCAGACAGTAGTTCTCCAGTGTGGTCCTTGGGCAGCATCGACCTGGACACCTGCTGGGAATGCAAATCTCTGGTTCACTCCAGGACTCTCACTCAGTCCCTCTGGGGGTGGGACTCAGCAATCTGTTCCAACAAGCCTTTGGCATAGTTCTGAGGGCTGTTAGTCTGAGAGCCACCGAGGTAGGTCATGAGGGTGGATGAGTAGGTTTGGGTGAACTTGATTTGTGTACTTCGGGGTTTGAGATAGCTGTGAAGCAGGCTGGGCATGTGGTATTGCAAGACTGTGATTAAAGGAAATATTTGTTATTTCTAAAACTGTGGTTTAAGGAAATATTTATTATTTCTAAAACAATTTTAAGTATAAATTTACTAGACCCAAATGTTTACATTTTTTGAGATTGGCTCATGTCGCTGGGATTTCTAATAATTTTATTTTCTCAACTCAAATAATGTAGGGCAATCAGTTAAATAAACACTTTTGATACTTTGCAAAGTTTCTTACCTTGCACTTGAGTTACAAAAGTTATTAAAAAAGTAAAGCTTTTATTTTCTAAACATAATTAAAGGGTTTGATTCAAATAATATTTGAATTTTCATCCTGGAAAAAAAAAAAAACACGTGAAACTGAACTTTAAAAACTACCTCTTGAGCAAACAGAGGATATTTCTTCCTGACATTTCAGAAGGATATTTACACCGTGATGCCATTACACATTATAATTACATAATTGTACATTCTAATTATATGATCACACATGTTATGCTAATTATATAATTAGACATAATGATAGCAATTGTGGAAGCACATAGTATCAGAATCAAAATGAATGAATTGAAAAACTAGAATATACATGAGCATTTGTAAGATCGCCTTCAAAAAATTTAGAGTGGCTGGTGGCCATTTCAGAGGACTTAACGGGTATGAACAGAAATTACCTCCTTTGTTCATTGGTTATGTCAACCTCTAAAATTTTGCTGAAATCTGATAAAAGTTAATGTAAGTTGCAAAACGTAGAAGGAGAACGAAACAGAAAGAGAAGCAGTTGAAAGAGTGAATAGGATTTTAAACAGAGCAGAAGCCATCAGCTTCTCCCCTTACTCACATTTCCCCTTCTGCTCTGACAGCCATCAAGATTTTAATCATATCTGAATTCCTGGGCTTTTGTCATATAGCTGCCAACTTTCGGATTTGGTGAATGGGACATTCACAGTAATTACTGTTCTCTTGAACTTCCCTCAGGATCGCAAATCTTTAGATAGTATCTCAAAACGTTGGAATGTTTATTTTCAATAGTTTCAACTGATCTTGGTCCTGGGAAAATAAGAGTTTGCTAATAGTTATTCCTTTAATGTGGTGATTTGATCATTTTTGCTTATTTTTTAAGCCAAGGGTCTTAGCTGAGAAAAAGCCACATAAGCTTTTCCCCCCTTCCTGCTGGGGCTGTGATTCCTCTGTTAGCAAATGACTTGTGAAGGATGAAGGAGGGCACGTCTACCTTCAGGGGTTTTTCCAGCATCTGGCTGCATAGCACAGAGAGGGAAACGTCATTTAAAAAAAATGTAATTTTAATTGCATGTTCTCCTGAAGATTCACCCAAATGGCTGGTTTAATTTCCCAAGGGAACATATTTCTGCCCTTCATAGAATATGGAGACTGTCTTGGGGTTGACAGAGAGTGTGGATTTATTTCCTTTCCTTTGGGTATGTGGTAGTGACCATACACCCACAGTGGTTGCCTGGAAAATGAAGAGACCAAATCCTTCCCATGTTTGCTCGTCTCCTCATTAGGTGCCCCAGAATATCTCACACCTTCTGTCTCAGCCCCTCATTTGTTCTAAGTCGATGACACATTCCTGCAGCTTGCAGGCTGGAAATGGGACCAGCATCCTCTCTGCAGGCACATCATTATGCTGCTGCAGCTCTTTGCTTTCTGGCTGGCTTTGGAGGGTCTGCAAGCACGTGACCGTCAGCCTCAGCCACTGCTGCTTCCAGAGGTGGCTGGAGCCCATGCACATGACCTTATTTTCTTGTGCGCCACACAGATGGAGCAGAAGTGCACACCCTCAAGCATCCCGTCCCCAAGCGGGTGCATCACAGGGTCACATGCTGGCTTGTGATAAACGACATACTTACTGGAAATAGAATGTCATGCTGCATTTCCTCCCCTGCCCCCCAACGTGGACAACGCGGCTCTCTGTGCTTTTGGTAATTCCGTGTCTGGGTGCGATCGTCCTTATAATTTTGATGATCAGGATATACCAGTCCCGGGACCGTCACATGCCTCAGGGATTTCCTGGTCTCGGAGGTTTAATACATACATGAAGTCATATTCATTTCCTTCCCGTAATTCAGAGTGATTAAACCCACCTTGTAAAAACTGTGGAAATAGGATGTTGTGAAATGTCAATGAACTAGAAGGCGCCTTTCAAATATTTGGAGTTTTGCTGCATGCCAATCAGAAAGCTGCAGAGGAACAGATGTCTTAGAGAATGTATGTATTACAGAGGCTCCGTGCGTACAGAGGGCCTGTACCCCAGCACTGATTCCCTGGCCGTCCGAGGCCCACAGCTGCGGGGACGGAGAGCCAGAGTCCCGAATTGTCGTTGTGTGCTGTCCCTACTACCCACCAGCCAGTTCTCCTCAAACCATGTTCGTTCGTTCATTTGTTCATTCATCCACTCATTCATCCACGTACAAAGTGTTTATTAATATTTATTACGATGCTGAGCTGTGAGGGAAGAACAAAGACGAGTAAAGTGGTGTTCGTGGACCTTCTGATTGATCAGAAATGTGCAGCCTGCGCTTGACATCCACAAACTAAGGCAAAGTCAGATGACTGCGAAGACAAGGTGCGAAGACAAGGTTAGAAAAATGGGGAATAGGTTGGGGTGAGACAGAGGGTTATCAACGGTGTGGGAGTTTAACCATCACAGAGGGGTGGGATCTCAGGGCCAGTGGTAAGGGACATTACAGGACATGTGGGCAGGGTCCCGGCAGTGGAAAGTGAAGAGCATGTCCTGAAATTAATAAGGACTCCATTTGGCCCAAGCTAGGGAGAGGAAAAATATCAGAGGTAGGATTTGGAAAGATCTGTCCGACTATGGAGAATGGATTGGAATGGAAGATCAAGAAGATAGTTCTCACCCTACCCGGTCTGTTCTATTTCTTTCGCATCTTTCATGATCCTGCATGTGGCTGATGGATTCCTTTTCTCAAAGTACCATTTCTCCTCTCTCTCCCTCCCCCTTGCCTCCCTCCTGCTTAACCTCTCTCCCCTTCTCTGCCATTCTCTCCCTCCCCTTCTTCTCTCATCTGTTATTCAGCGACTACGCATGGAATCCCAACCCCAGCTGTGTGTCCTGTTGTGACCGTGCAGACGGAAGGACAGTGTGAGACGCACTACCCACTCTCAGAGGAGGGAGACCATGCTATAACATGAGACATCTGTGAGAGTGAGTGCTGAGTGGTGCGCAGAGGGGCGCCGCAATCCTGATCCTCCTGAGAAGGGCTGGGGAAGGCTTGGAAGTCCTGACTGTTCTTCTGAGTCTTGCAGAATGAGTGGTAGCTAGAGGGGCAGGGTCTGAAGGAAGGACACTGCGGGTGAAGAGGATCTGGTGCACGAGGCCAGGGAGGTCTCCTGCCCCACGCCCCCCAACAGTTCAGCGTGGACGTCTCAGTGGCCTGAACAATGCCTCCTTCATCATCCCAGGTCCAGATGACGATCTAGACCATGGCCTCAACCCCTGCAAGACTTTGCTCAAATGACACCTTCCTAGAAAGGCCCATCTCGACCACTGTTTCAAAATTGTGTCTGCCCCACATAGAGACAACCCTACTCTATGATTTATCAGGTCATATTTCACCTTCGAACATATTATAAAAGTTAACTTTATCTTCAAATCGGCCTGTCTTCCACCCCCCCCTCCCCCGGGGAGAGCCCCAGCCCCATGAGGGAGGGGTTCCTGTCTGGTCACTGTCGTAACCCTGGTACCTAGAAGGCCTGAGGCAGAGCTGTGGCTGGATACATATCTGACGACTGAAGGGCCCCCGGCCCTTCCTTGCTGCGAACACACCCGCCCTGTCTGCTTATTCCGTCACCTACTGGACAGGTCTTCCCCACATCTGCTCGGTCGCCCTCCTGCCCACGGCTGAACCCCCTCATTGTGCCGACTTCACTCCATCAATAAACACTCCTGCATTCCCACCTTCTTGCTTCCCATCGGGGCCTCCCCCAACTCGCCAACATGCCTCTGTCTGTTCGTAAAACAAACAGCCTGAATCCTCCTGGTGACATCACGGCCTCTGCCCGAGTCAGCTTTCTCACCAGGCCCGCCACACTTCTCGGAAGGGGGTCTTCCTCAGGCCTCTGGTCCCGACACTCCTTGCCCAGGACTCTTTGGCCTCTGCCGTTGTGTGCCTTGTCCAAGGTCAGCCACGGCCTCCCTCCTTGTGCTGACGTCTGCTGGGAATCTGCTGTGGGTTGACTTGGGCCTTCAAAGGACATCTGTTGAGGTCTTATCCCACCGGCCTGTGGATGTGACCTTGTTTAGAAACAGTGTCTTTATAGAGGTCATAAATGCAGATGAGGTCACTGGACTGGGGTGGTGCTACTCCAGGGACTTGTGTCCTTCTAAGAAGAGTCTGGACGGAGACATGCAGAGGGAAGAAGGCCTCGTGGGGACAGAGGCGGACGCCTGAGCCATGTGTCCGCAAACCGGAGAACGACAGAAGTGCGGCCTCCGCCGGAAGCTGGAGGAGGCCGGGGAGGATGCGGCCTGTCTGGGAGGGAGCGTGGCCCTGCCAGCCCCTGGATCTCTGACCTGCGGCCTCCAGGTGCTGAGAGAATAAGGTTCTGTAGTTGGACCTGCCCCGTCGGGGGTCCTTTGTGGGGCAGCCTTGGCAGACGGGTTGTGAGTTCATTTGGCATCTCTGAACCGCGTGACAGGAGGGGTCGCTCCTCCTTTCCCCTCCTCTCTCCTCCCGCTCTGGCCCGTCTGCCTGGTTCCTTGTGGGGCCTTTTTGGCTGCCGGTAGCCAGGTCAAATGCTGGTTTCCTGTGACATGGAAGGAAATTGGGATGGTACACTCTCAACAGCAAGTCTGCATTTCTATTTTCTGAAGAAGTTTCCAGTTGAAAACTAGGACCTCTAGCAAACCAATGCCAAGCCCTGCTTCCCGGCCGCTGTGAATGGCCGGATGAGCAGGAAGGGGCCCCACTGTCCTGTGAGCTGTGAGAGGGACACATTCCTCCAGGTACCCCACGGAGACAGGCCTTTCCCTCCCCTACCGGATGTGTGTTTTGTACAATTTACTGCGCCGTGTGCGTCGCGGTGGAGGGAAGCAATTAGTGCGTGTGATCGTGGCACCTTTTCCTCCCGAGGCCTTGAAGGGCAGAAAAGCGCACGAACCGTGGAGGATGGTGTCGGAGTCCATGTGAGGCCCGGAAGGAAGAGCCGGCCACGGCTGGTGGTGTCGGCTCCCTGAGGCCTGACCGCTGGGCTGCAGGAGGTGGGCAATGAGGATGCATCATCGGCTGACCCGGGCCCACGTCGTAGCGGGAAGACCGGAGGGAAGTGCGCTTCGGGAAAACAGTAGAGACACCGCGGTGACCCTGGGTGTCACACAGCGTGTGGGAGCGCTGGGTGCTTGTCTGGGCTCCCTCCCTTGACTGGGTCCTGGGATTCCTCGCCCTCCCAGAGGCTCTGTGGCTCCTCAAACCCTTCTCCTGAGGCCCGGCCTAGGCTTTGTTCATGACAGAGTAAGAAACCGAAGTAAACCAGGAAAGCTGCGAGGCATACTCTCTCCTGTGTCCACATTTTGGATCTCAACCAAGGGACTCAGACTCCGTTTCCTCATCAATGAAAGCAGAGCGCTGGGCCACCCAGACTGGCTCTGTGGCTCTGTGTGACCTCCTCACAGCACGGGGTGTGGGGTCCCAGACATGTGGCTGCGGGGCAGCCGCTGGTGATCCGAAGAGCTTTCTGGAAGATGGAGAGAGCCGTCCCAGCCGCTGAGCTCGGAGCAGATGTGCGGGGTTCGGGTTTCGAGGCAGTTCTCTGGAGTGCTTCCTTGACTCTGTCATGCACAGGTCACCCGGGTCTTGTTGAAATGCAGGTTCTGCTCCGCGGGTCTGGGGCAGGGCCCCGGACTGGGCGTTTCTGTGGGCTGATGCTGACGCCTCTGTGCGTGGTCCACGCTTGGAGAAGTGGGGCTGTGAACACAGAACAATGGGGTCATTACTGTGGGGGCTGCTGGAGGAAGGTGATGGGTAACTCAGGTGCACGTGAGCCGAGCTTGGAGACAGGCCTTTGACGGTAAAGCTACAGTTAAAACAACCTGCTGTGCACCCTGCATTTCCCCACGTGGAGGGACTCTTGGACCCTCTGCGGAGCAGCTACATCCCTTGCCGTTCCTTGGACGGTCACGCGCACTTAGCGGCTCCTCGTTGCCTGCTCTTTCCAGAACCGCACGTGCAGGGTGCCCACCGGGTCCGGCCCGCCCAGCTGGTGTTCTCAAACCGATGCAGTGCTAAGATCACTGCACAGTCTGAGCACAGGTGACGGCACAGCAAAGCCCCTGGGTTATACGTAAAAATCGCCTTGTTTTCCAGGTTTCATTAAGTTTTCTCCGTAGGCCAGCTGGCTTTGATCACTCGTATTGATTCTACTCTCATTGCAAGACTCGAGTCTCCCTGTTAGCAGCCGGCTCCTGCAGTTGCTTCATGTGAGCACGCAAGGACGGCCAAGACCCCCTATCCGTGATTTCTGGCACCTGCAAGAAAACTTCACAATCTTTCATTTAGCGATGGCTTGGGGAAAAAAAATCTCCATCTTGAATTTGATACCTTTGACTTTTTGGCTAGGCTGTTCAGTCAGGTCTGGAGTTCCGGAAAGGGCTTTTTTGGGTAATCACTTATGATATCAGGTTTCTCTGGTAGCAGGCTTTGTTGAAGCATGCTTGCTTTGGAATTCATGCCAAGGTGAGCCTGAGAGGTAAGACAGACCCCTGCACAGCCTTTGCAGCTGGCCAAGCCCCTTGCTGAGCTCTGCATGTGAGCAGCGAGCTGGAAAGTGCTCCCACCTACCACTGATCGCCCATCATCTATGCATCATCGCTCTCTCCTAGCTACCTGTCTGTCTATCATCTGTCTATTATCTATCATCTATCTATCTATCTATCTATCTATCTATCTATCTACCTATCTATCATCTATCTACCTACTTAGCTGTCTATCATCTGTCTGTCATCATCTATTATCTATCTATTTATCTATCATCTATCTATCTACCTACCTGTCTATTATCTATCTATCATCTTATCTATATGGAGGTATGGTTGATAACATTGTATCTATCACTTTCAGATGTACAATGGAATGATTTGATATTTGTATATTGAAGTGATCACCACAGTAAGTCCGGTTAACAGCCATCACCATACAGAGTTAGAGAATCTTTTCTTGTGATGAGAATGAAAATCACTCCTTCAATGAGAGCATTTGTTATAATGGAAGGGAGTCTATATTTAGCACTAGGACCCTCAGGAGGTTCTCTGTAACAAAATATCTCTTGGCAGCTGGAGTGCAAATCCGCATCCCTGCATTCCCTCATTCTTCAGTTTGACCTATGATCTGCAACATAACAATATTTTTATACACAATGGATCTACACGATCTTATTTAGCATATGTATATACATGTGTGCATATATATGTACTAATACACACATGTGTAATATATGCCCTCATAGGTACTTTCTGTGCATAACATTGTAAAATTTTTGACCTTTAGTATTACTCACTCTAAGATTTGATTACTAGATATGGTACACAGAGGCACCTGGGTGGCTTGGTGGTTCAGTGTCCAACTCTTGATTTCGGCTCAGGTCATGATCTCAGGGTTGTGAGATGGAGCCTCATGTCTGTCCACGT
This sequence comes from Mirounga leonina, assembly GCF_011800145.1. Lineage (NCBI taxonomy): Eukaryota > Metazoa > Chordata > Mammalia > Carnivora > Phocidae > Mirounga > Mirounga leonina. Next base: position 2,410,309 of record NW_023270274.1, read on the forward strand.
CCGTCCGTTGGGCTCCACGCTCAGCAGGGGGTCTGCTTGGGTTCCCTCCTGTGCACTCTCTCTCTCTCTCTAAAATAAATAAATAAACTGTATATTTTTAAAAGAGATACAGTACACAAAGTGAATTTTGAACGTTAGGTATATCCAGATGTGGAAATTCTGCCTAAGAGCAAGCCAGGCATGTGGTTTAACAGTCCCGTCACCTGGAACCTCAGGACAGTCGTGAGCCCATGTGTCCCAAGCATGTTTCCTGGCTTCCTCCTTGCTCTTTGCTGGAAAGATATTAAGCGGGTTTTATGGAGGAGCAGGGGGCTCTGGGGAGGGTGAGTGGAAGAAGCATGCTGGAAGGTGGTCGAAATAAGCTTGAGGGTTTCCTTTTCCCCAAACCCTTGAGGGTCCTGGTTGTTAGTTCATTGCCGAGGCCAGGATTGGCTCCTGTTGCCTGTAGATGGTCAGGTGGTAAGCCGGACAGGCTCTGAGGCTGTGCGGTCTCTTTCCTGGCTCCTCAACCCTTCTGAAGTAGCAGGAGGTCAGCCATCATCAGCACCTAAATGAATGGGCAGGGCTGTGTTCCGGTACAATCTTAGGTATGAAACGGGCTGTGGGCTGGATTTAGCCTGTGGCCATAAATTGCAAACCCCTGGTTTAGACTAGATAATGGTATTACAAAGCTTTTTGGAACCTCCATGTGCATACACAGGGATGGTTGACGAGGGTGATGGGGTAAGAAGCCTGAAGTTTTGCTAAGGAATCCCCAGAGGTCAGTGTCCAGAGGTCTTTGCTCTAAGCGCTGCCAATTTCCTTAACAGGAAGCTCAGCTGGCTTGCCTGGGTGAGGACGTCATCCATGCCACACATACAGGCTGGGGTGGGGTGGGTGTCCTTCCCCAGGGGCTTTTTCTGCCTCTCTTGCCTTCTGATCATGTCTTGGATTCTTAAGCCTCTCCAGAATAAAAAATTGGCTTGTATTACAAAAACTTTCTTGGCCCCCCAGAACTACTGCATTGAAGAACTGGACGGTAGAGCCGAGGCGTCTGGTGAAAAGCTCGGCAGGTGGTTCCAGTGGGCAGAGCTCAGAATCACAGCTCTCTGAGGGGTGGCTATTTTTCAGGGGTTTTGGATTTACACTTTAGAGAGGTTGGCACCTGGCAGCAAAGACTTGTTCTAATATTTGAAAGACATTTAATAAATAAAGCCATTTACCTACATTGGAGTACCTTATTAAAAAACAAGAGCTAAGCATTCACTGCAGGAAACAGAAACCATTTCTATTGAGAAAGTTGAATGCTTGCAAAACTGTATGAATGATAAGAAGAAAGAGAGTAACTCAGGGACTTACCCCGAGATGTTTTAACTCCAGGGTCCAGCTGGCCAGAGCTGCCATCCCGTCAAGGAAAATCACACAGAAACTGTAATTGCTGAAATGAACTCTGACTTGTACGATAGATAAACACTCCAAAACATGCAAGCAAACTCTATTTCAAGTTGTAATAAGCCACTTCCTTCAGACCCAGCTTTTTGCCATCATAAGCCAGCAGGAAAACTGATTTAACATAGCACTTCATGGATTCGTGTACTCTGAATGGTCCTGTCTCTTCCTGCAGTCCCTGATCCATTCAGACTGTACTCACTAAATTCTGCTAATGCCACCCTCTGTCCGGCCCTCTAGATCCTACCAGTCCCTTCCCCTGTTTCCCCCTTTTGAGACACTACTGAGGTATGTTCAAGTTTAATGAGCCGAGCTTTGTGCAATCAGCAGGTCTTCCTGGTTCACTTTGTGCAGAGGTGTCCACGGTCAGGAAGCTGTGGCCACTATGGTGCCTGCCACCCAAGTCCAAAGCACGGGGTCCAGATACTGCCCAAACTCAGCACCCAGCCATCAGTGCTGCAGGAAAGATGCTCTCTGCCCCCTTCCATCTTCTGAATGTCGTTTGCCTGCATCTTCTTGGCAGAAACTAAACTGCATCCAGATCTCTGCTGCAAGGAGTCTGGGATATGTAGTTTTAAACTGTCGAGGTCCTACCCTATGATCTGAGCGCACAGAGTACAGAATGGAATGGAAGTAGAAACCAGTGCCCACAGACAATATCTATCTCTCTATCTATCTATGTATTATCTGTATGTATCATCCATGTATATATTGATTGATTGATCATCTATCAATGTATCTATTGATCTATCATCTACTAATCATTCACCTACCTATCATCAATTTTATATTTATCAATCTATCATCTATCAGTTTACTGATTGATATATCATTTATCTATCATCTATCAATCATCTATCTATTAATCTATTGACCGATCATCTATTAATTTATCTATTTATTGATCTATCTATCTATCTATCTATATCTGATCGCTCCACCTGGAGGTCATGTTGTAGAAGGACACAGCAGTGACTCAGAGGCAGAAGACCTGAGTCTTACTAGTTGTACCCTAGAAAAAATTCACTTAACCTTTAGACACTGGACTTTTCCTCTATGTGTGAATATTACAATATTTTTTTTCCTGGAATTTTTATGAGGATTAAATGACCTCAATTCAAAATGTGTGAAATGTTGACACTTCCTGAAATGAATTAGAGGCTTTAAAAATAGTAATAGTGTGAGCGTATCATAGCATAATACATGCTCTATTACCCAATTATGAACAAATAACAGAGATCACTGGGATTACACACACTGTGGAAAACATGATAAGAAACAGCCTCCTGCTTATCTCTTCCTTCTCATGAATGTTGGGGCAGCATTTCCTTCTTGTTAATTACTCCACATCACATTATTTGACATTTTCTTATAGTTGGCATTCTCAAAGCAAGTGACTTTGCTTGCTTTTAACATCGTCATTCTGCAGATGAGGTTGTATATTTTGAGCAGTACAATAAAACTTTTAAGCAGATGTACATATTTGTTTTTTCAAAAGCTCAGGTACATTATAAGCATGCTATTGCTCAGTGATTATTCCTGACTGAAAGAATGCTCTGTGCAAGGAAAGAGAAGAAGCATAAGACGAGATTTCTGCTCATAAGATATGTCACTTCTTTACCATGTGTTATTTGGGAAAAATAATTTTTTGTCATGTGGTTGAGTCTTGACTGTATTTAAAAAAATTTAAACTATGGGTGAAGTATTTGCCTTGGAGGCTCAGTGTAATTTAAACGATTATTTTAATTCTCTGTGTGTTGGACCAGAGAAGTGGATGGTTATCTAGAGAGGATATTTGATTGGGGTTCTTGAACTTGGTTCTACCAGGTCTGTCTCTGTCTGCAAAGACTTCATTCAGGGACTTCATTCATGCCCTAAAGACTCCTGTAATTTCCCATGGTGAATAGGTGACTCTGAATGATGGAAGCGGTCATGAGGCTGTCGGTCCAGCAACGGGGCCCCCACTGCTGGTATTTGTCTCCTTTTCGGTAACAGTCCCTTGTAGCGCCACCAAGGCCTGCAGAATCCTTTAGGTCGGGCACAGGGTGTGTGTTGCAGGGTGGCAGACCCCAGAACGTGTGTAAAAATCCCAACTCAAGGAAGAGGGAGGCTGCTCAGCCCCGACTCTGCCCCCTGTTGTCCGCTATTATTTGTCAGTTTTGATCAAGGGCTTGGTGCCCCTTTGGGCAGTCTCTCTGAATCTGAGGGGAGCTTTATCCACGCTTGAGGGACTTTGATTCTCTTGTTCTCTGAAAGAGTGCAAACCACTCTCTTATTCTTGTCTGTTTTCTCCTTTATTATCTTTAAAGGCTATACACCCAGTACACACCAACTAAGAGACAGGTCACATTGGAGTTACAGACCATCAGCTGCAACTGACCCATCTGACCCGAGGTCCAGACTTGCCTTGTTTTCTGTCCTCCGTCCCACTCCTTTCTCCTACTGCCCCCAGAGCTGCCTCCTCACTGTGTGCTCATCATCCTCTTGCTCTTTTTATTGCTTTTTTCAGATATGTATATATTGTGGGTTGAACTATCTGCCCTCAAATTCATGTTAGAATCCCAATGCCCAGTACATCAGAATGTGATATTATTTGAAGATAGAGACTCTACAGAGGTAATCGAGTTAAAATGAGATCATTAGGATGGATCCTGATGCAATATAATTGCTGTCCTTGTAAACAGAACACTGGAGACAGACATGCAGAGTGATGATGCCACAGGAAGACAAAATGGCCTTCGAGGAGCCAAGGACAGAGGCTGGGACAGACTCTCCCTCACATCCCTCAGGAGGACCAAACATGGCAACACCTTGGTCTTTGACTTCCAACCTCCAGAAGTGTGAAATGCTAAAGTTCTGTCATCTAACCTCCCCAGGGCAGGGTACAGTGTGAGAAAACTAATTTAAGAACCAATTCACCTTTCTGTAAAGAAAAGATACTAATAGTGATGATCTCAAGTATCATCACCACAATTATAGTAAGAAGAAGTATGAAATATTGGGCTACTGCTATTTATCAGGAACTCTATGCTATCTTCAGTTCTAAGAGTACCTTGCAAAATAAGGATTCTTCTTACAGGATTCCAGGTAGAGAAACTGAGGTTGGGGAAAATTAAGTGATTTGTCTAAGAGCGAGTAAGATGTAACTGGTTGCAGTCAAACTCTAAGACATGGGCTCTGGTCCTCGGATGTTCATCAGGGCTCTGCTGTGTTAACACCTGTCCCTGAGCCCACAGGAATCCAAGAAAATCAAGTCAGCATTTTGTGGTTTTTATTAGTAAACACTTTTTAAGGATTTTAAGAAGCTAAAGTAAATACTCAGTAAAGAGAGGCGTAAAAAAGCTCTGAGATGCATTTGATATGGAATGGCTTAAATGTAAGCATGGGTTCCACTGTCCTCAGTGCAATTAATCCAACAAGTATTTTCTCTTCTGAAAATGCTGACTTTGGTGTTTCCTCAGAATGTACCCGGCGTTCGGGTGTTCGCAGGACTCGGATTCTGAGCAAGGATCGTGTGTATGGGAACAGCTAGTCGTGCATTTGGCAACCTCAGGACTTTGCAGCAAGGAAATCTCGTGGCCTGATCCACCAAGGCCACCTCACAGCCGAGCAAGCCCTGAGTTTATGTGCATGAGTGGTTTTCTCCATTCAACAAAATTTGGGTCTTTTTTAAAAACTGTGAAGTGCTTTACAAGGGGCTATTGTTAATTGGCCTGACCCTTCTTGCTCTGAGTCTCTGTTGCAGGGGCCTGTCAATCAGGCTGCGGGGGCTGCGGGTCCTGAAGCTCTCTTGACCGTGATTCAGAGCAAGCCTACCTGGGCTTTCCTGGGCAGTTAGCCAAGACCCTGGGCTGTGACCTGGGGCACCGAGGACAGCTGCCGTTCAGTGAAGCATTCACCTGCAGAGAGGAGGGTGAGGCACAGTCCCACTTGGGCCGTTCTGACGGGCAAGTCCTGCCTTGTGTGTTCAGTTTTAAAGAAGCAAAAACACCTCTCACAAACAGAAACTGGTTTTATAACCGTGCTATGTGTACATATATAAATATACACATTTGAATTCGTGAGTTCATTGTGATATGTATTCTTAAAAGGATATATCTGTATATTATAAAATACACATCAATACGTAAAAATATATCTTTCATCAGCACCTGGAGTGTCTATTCCATCTGAAGATCTGTTTCTAGCTTTAATCTACTTGGGCTGCTTAGGTTTCCTGTTTTTTTAAATTTTCTATATACGGATTTTTTTTCCTGAATAACCCAATCGATATGAAATTAGAAAAAAATTAAATGTGTGGGTTTGACTTATGTTTTATTCTGGAATCAAACACACCCACGTGCACAGGACAAATGCATACTTTATTCGGCCCCGACCCGATATCTCATCCATGCCATGAGTCATACTAAATTAAGTACTTTCTCTTTCTAAAATTTTGTAACTGTTCATGATTTGAAATGAGTTTTTTTTTTCGATTTTATTTATTTATTTGAGACAGAGAGAATGAGAGAGAGAGAGAGCACATGAGAGGGGGAGGCAGACTCCCTGCCGAGCAGGGAGCCAGATGCGGGACTCGATCCAGGGACTCCAGCATCATGACCTGGGCCGAAGGCAGACGCTTAACCAACTGAGCCACCCAGGCGCCCGAGTAGTTTGTTTTAGCAGAAGCTCCTACTTGCCATTAGAAGTAAGCTTGCTGGGAGTCCAGTGTACTGTAGTTTTATTTATTTGTTTTGGTTTTCGTTAAATGCTGCTCTGTTTAAAAATGTTTGACATCTGATTTGCACTATTGCAGCAGATTTTAACCAGCCAGAAGAAAAATAACTCAGGCATAAGCTTTCTAAGTCCAAAGAAAACCTTGAGAGTACCCGCTTTGGGTGCTTGAATCGGGAAAGCAGACCAGAAGCTATTTAGTCTGATATGTGTGTGGCGGGGTAGGGAAGGGGATTAATGGGATACTCCAATGGATTATAAAAAGCAAGGCATTAAGTACTGGAAAGGTCTAGCGATCGGTGTTCAAACGTAAATGGTGAAGTCCTTTTGTCTAAGTCGGCGGAGCCTAGCCCGCGCCTGTGGGAGAGACCACCCAGGAGCAGCCCACAGCCGCCGGCAGCAGCGTGGGTGGGGGGGCGCGGGCATTGCAGATGCGGGCCGGGGGACGCGAGCGAGCCCTCTGCACGGGAGACTGACCCAGCCTTGGCCCGCCGCAGCGTCCACTGCATGCGCCCTCGTCTCTCCCGGGACAACCTTCTGCCTGGATGTGAGAGGAAGCTTTGTCCTTCAGCTTACCCACTGTGACCATCCCCACCCCGGCCAGGGCCTTCGCCAGGATTCTGAGAAGGTGTGTGAGATAAAATGGGGAACTTCCACTTGACTGTTCAAGAAGAGACAGCCATACTCATTATTAACCATGTTGTTAATCGTATTCATAGTTACTTAAATGTATTTTATATAATTAATTATATTTATTATTTAATATAATATCGATAGTATGTTCTATATTAACATTAGACAATGTGCTGATATTTATTATGTGATTAAATGTGTACATTAATATATTGTGTGTTACATGTATTGATATAGATACTATTTTTAAAAAAAATTTTTAAAGATTTTATTTATTTGAGAGAGAGAGAGTGAGAGAGAGAGCACAAGCAGGGAGAGTGGGAGAGGGAGAAGCAGGCTTCCCGTGGAGCAGGGAGCCCGACATGGGGCTCGATTCCAGGACCCTGAGATCATGACCTGAGCCGAAGGCAGATGCTTCACCGACTGAGTCCCCAGGCGCCCTGTAGATACTATTAATACGTATTACACAGCTTAATATTATCTGTGTTATGTATATCATATTAACACACGTATTATTATCCAAGTCTTATTGTTAATTATTATAATTATCAATCTTATTTATTATATTAATTGTAAGTATGTCCCTATTTAAGAAACCCTGATAATGATTTATGAAAGAGATGAAGTTGCCCTTGAGATGATTTTTAACCTTGGCCTCCTCTGTCGCTCCCTCCGTCTGCAGCTCCTTGGTGCTCACAGAGCGGTGGGAAGATAGCACAAGAGACCACCAGCTGACGTGACGCGTCCAACGCCACTTACAGACCCGCCCCACATGAAGACAAATCCTCTTTGGAATTAGAAAAAGACTGTGTGAAAGTATAATTAAATTTGGTAAAAAGACTTACAGATACCACTTTTATCAACTGTCTGTACTTTGTGCAGCAGGACCAGGAGCCCCGAGGCCCCCACCCTGCCACCCCCACAGGGAGGCAGCGCTCCTGCTGTGGGGCGAGTACCCCTGCAGCCCGGCTCCCCTCCCCAGGCTGGTCTGGCAGTGATGGCCCTAGGGAGGGACTTGCGTTACCTGCCACAGCGCTTTATGAAAACCTGGGAAATGTGTGCACGTCATGCATCCATCCGTCACTTGTTACTGGATCACTGGTGAGGAATTCCAGGAAAAATGGCTAAAAATGCCTCTTGGGCTTAACCTTGGCAACCTTCTTTTTTAATGCCTGTTATTATCCTTAAATAAGAGTTATTTTTGATAAGAAGTTCAGATTTTTAAATTATTGCATCAAATTCCTGCAATTCCTCACCGCCGACATGAGGTCACAGCCCTGAGCATCTGTATATATACCCCTGATCCTTCCTGGGACCTCCCTGCGGGCCATGGGCTTTGACAGTGTTAGGAACCTCTCAGGAGGCCTCTTTGACTCTAAATGGCATCTCTGCTTTCCTTATTATATGGGATAATAAATATTACTCAAAATTTATCTGGAAACAATTATAGGATTAAAAAACATTGGGTGGACCTAACATCTTTATCGACATCCGGCAAATGAAATGAGTATTTAAGTATCTGCAGCCTCTTCCTATAGAAATGGCCAAAGTGATGTCATCGCTTGAATATTCAAGAAGAGAAAATGGCCTTCGAACCCCCTTGCTTATGTGTAGACTCAGTAGCTGGAGGCTCGGTAATTTTGTGAAAATACATTTTCCCTCCAAGACATGAAATCGAAAGAGAAATTAGATGTGAACTGGTAACCTCCTTTGGGTGCTTCCCGGGTCCCAGGCACTGTACCGGTCTCCCCACAGCACCCGCGTCCCACTGGCAGATGGTGGTGGAAGGCTCCGGAAGGGAAGCCTGGCCTTGGGCTGTGGCTCCCCTACCAGGCAGTGCTGCTTCATTTTTTAATGTATTCTCATTTTTAATAAAAACAATCCTAATTCAATTTTATATACCAGGCTTCCTGCCCACCGTGGATAGAATCTAGTGGAACAATTTCTATTCTCACAGAGCCATGTCTTCAGCAGTGAATTATGTACTGGGCACCGAGCCCCGCCCCCCCCTTCCTGCTGCAAAAGAATACTAATTATTACTCCAGGATTGCTACAGAAGAGAGCAAAGGACATGAAGGGCTGATGTTACATGAAAAAAGGGTATGTTGGAATTTTTAAAGGAAAATGTAGCAATTTAACTCCCCAGATGGTAAACAGTCTACCACATCTGTGACAATAACCACCCCCCACAAGATAAATGAGAAGAACACCGTAGGGTGGAACGTGGGTTTCTGTCCAAAGCCAATTGGTAGGATCTATGCAGCAGCTTCACCTAAACAGCATGTCCATCCGCTAATACTCTCGTTATCCACAGTATGAAAAATGTTCTAAAGTTTTATGTCATTTTTCTAAATTATAATAATGCCCTCCAAATCTATGTGCATAGATGATAATCTTTAAACATGCAATTAAAACCTGTCCTTGGCTTTTACTTCTATTTTCTGTATATACAGTATTCAATTATTATTACGTGCTGGATAAAGGAAACCGTTCCTGTTGTATAATACTTTGCAAAAATGGAAACTACTAAAAGAGTTCAGAAATAGAAGCTCATTAAGTCTTTAGGAAAATCTTCCCACGATGGGCCCATCTAGTGAAGATATGGCTGCAGGATGTTTGCACCAACCCAGCAAGGCTGGGGCCAGATGGCAAAGGGTCAGGAGAGGCCCGCAGAGTCTGGATCTGGTGTGATGGACAAGAGGGTCATTGAATATTTTTCAGCGGGGATGCGGCATGACCAGATTTGTCCCATGAATTTGACTTTAGTGACCTGGGGACTGTATGGGTGGTCGGACTGAACTGAGAGTGGTGGGGACAGCAAGACCCATCAGCAGGTCGTTCACGTGGGCAGTGGTGGTGCTGACCAGGCATTGGCATTGGCAGGAGAAAGGCCCAAGGTCCAGTGATGTCATTGGCAGCATAAACGGAGCTGGTGGTCCACAGGATGGCCTGCGAGGTGTCGGACTCAGGCGGCAGGTGGCCGTACAGGCCCGGAGTGAAGCTGGCCCGGAGAGCAGCTAAGCAGGTGTCCACCTTCCTGCTCGGAGCCGCCATGCCTCCGAGCTCCATGTCCTTCTGCCCAAACCCCAAGTAACCTCGAATAGAGAAGTGTGTGCCTGTGACTGCACTTTCAGATCAGTTTTCCATAAGAATAAAAGGCAAACAAATCAATAACTCCTGAACAAGTTGGATATGCAAATATTTGAAAGGGTGGTTATTAAAACCCGTAATTCAGTCTCTGCGGTCTGTCATGGTCTTTATTAAAGAAGTTTCTCAATTCCTCAGCCCGTGTATATATAATGTGAGAGAGGAGGTAATGATATCCATTGCAAGCTCTGGGAACGTTCCCCTTCATTTGAAGGATATAAACAATGAATATTTATATCTTAAAGAAAAGGATGAGTTATGGTATATTACTTTTCAATAATTTTATATGAATTCAATAAACAGATTATGAATATCGTAAATCTCAGTTTATTAAGCTAATGATATCTGCTGGGTAAAGGGACAGGTTACTCAATCAAACAAGGGAAATACCGATGTTTGATATAGAACAACTTTTTCATTGATCATGGCTTTCCATTTGCATCGGTGTCTGTGGACCTAACATGACGATCTTCCCTCGGAAGTGCTGAGACAGAAGGAGAAAGCCACGAGCCGGCATCCGTCAGCTCACTCACAGGCACCTGCCAGCTCACAGGCAGGGCAATGATTGCTGGGTCCGGTGGTGTTTTTGTTTTTAATTTTTTGAGGAGCCTCCATGGTGTTTCCCACCGTGCCTTCACCAGTTGGCATTCAAGGATTCTAATTTCTTCACATTCCCACCAACACTTGCCGTCTTTTGCTTTTTGATACTCGTCCTTCTACCCGCTGTGAGGTGACCTCTCCCTGTGGTTCTGAGTTGCATTCTCCCGATGACTCGTGATGTCGAGCATCTTGTCATGTGCCTGTTGGCCATCTGTAGAGAGTTGTAAGTTACAAAGGGTAAAATGGGCTATAAAATATTATGTCTGTGACAATCCTGCTTTGGTAAAAGAGTATGTGTGTGTGAACATAAAAATCCGTGTGGGAAGATACATACTGGGGTGTTGACAGACGTTGTATCTGGTACTGTACTTTTAAATTTCCTTTTTACTTGCTTTTGTTTTTTCTGGAGCGAGAATGTATTGTTTTCGTAATAAGAAAAAGAGGCATAAATGTATGCCGTCCTCCCACCTTTAACTCCTCCCGTCTGGGTCTGAATCTCAGGGACAGTAAGAATGCCGTTAGCCTACGTGCAATGGGGTTGCCCAAGCTTATGTCCCACTTGCTATTTCAGGCTCGGAGGTGCCTTAAAATGCCATTTTCTTCACCTTTCTTGATTCTGCAAAGAATTATAATATGTAGCTTGTGGCCTGGTAACTGGGTGGCCTAACGATGTCGACACTGTGGTGATAGCCCCCGGGAGGTGGGAGTACGTGCTCCGTGGGCCAATTTCATTTTTTTTTTTTTTTTAATTCCTTTAAGAAAACACTGCTTAGGTTGGCAGTCATTTTTCCTCAGCAAAGAGAGAATACGAGATAAATGAGTGTTCTGACGTGGCTTGGGAATACCATAACCCTTGTAAATCTGATTTAACTGAATAGACTTTGAAAGCATTAAACAAAGAGGGTAAGGAAGAGCACATTAGGGAGGGGAGGACATTGGCTTTACAGAACTCAATAGAACTATTATTTATGATTGAATGCCAGATGAGATGACTGGAGCGCAGCCAAGTGCCAGGTTGTAAATGTGTGGAGATCAGGAGTTACCGAGACTGTTTCCACTGGCCTGCTGGCTCGTTCCCTTCCAACCGGATGTCCGACTCTCCCATCCCTCTGTTTCTCACATCCTTAGAGGCAACCAACCGCTCTCCTTCAGCTGACACCTTGAGAGGAACATACAGAATGCTTCATTTAGAAGATGAAATAGATCTTTGCAGATTCATATTTTGGCTTCCTCTTTATCTGATTCCCCAATCTCATTATGTGACTCTCCGGAATACTCGGAATACTCAGCGCGTGGTCCTTCGCCGCCAGAGGGCTAGATGTCACAGGCCAGTTGTTGGCAGAAACTAAGCAGGGGCCAGTGAAGGGACACATTTCTTTCACTAAATCTAGTAAAAACATACACCTAATCTTGCACTCAGAGAACATGTTGTAGGGTGTAGAAAATGCTATACTACATGCATTAGCCTTTGGATGAACACTCAAATATTTTTCCACTATGTTCTGTCCATGATGAGTGACTATCATAGTTACATAGATAATAGGTATTGGTGGAGTGCTTTATAGTTTACAAAATATATTTAGTGTATGCTCCGTGATTGAATGCTGACAGCAACCCTTGTTTTATTATCTACCAGCAAGTTTTCCCATTCACCAGTTAGGAGAACAGGACACATACTCTTAGGGATGCTATAAAAAGTTCATTTTCAGCTCTCCACCTCCTACAACTAATAACCCTAGTTCTCAAAACCGGCTGGCTCTCCCTTCACAGTCTGGGAAACTATACTAAGGTGGCCAAATATCTCAGGGCTTAGGCTTGAACTCAATCCTTCAAACTCTTATCTTCTAAGTGCTCTCAGCTATAGCAAGAGCTATCTGTGGGCGAGGCTGAAGCCAAACAAGCTAGAATGTCTTAGTAGGTATGCAAATTGCATTTACAAATGAAATCAGAAGCATAACCTTCAGCAGCAAACTTCTCATTGATAACCGCCCTCATGTTATTTCTTTCAGCTTTTGGGAACGTGTATCACTCTTACTTAATCTTTCCCAATAACGGGGTTTATTTATTCCTTAGGTGGAGATGAGAGAAAGCCCAAGTGGCAATCACTTTTGAGAACCACTGGGGCAGAGAGACTGACCGTCTGGAACCCTGTGGGGAAGGGCTGGGCAGTTAGGCCCATTCTACGTATGTCACTTCCTGGTGCTGAAAAATCGAGAGGCTGCGCATAAATGCCAAACGGCCAGGGAGATAAGGGAGGCCCCTGGGGGTATTCAACAACAACCGTTTATTGATGTGTGTGAAATGTTTTGGAGCTGGAAAGGGCTGTTAAGGTAAGTGTCAAGTCTTATTATTACAAAATTCCATGAGGGCTTTGCCAGAACATGTGCCTGTAACATTCTATTTTTTTTTTCCGGTGAATAATGTGTTTTTAATAAAAAATGTTAACTCCCCTCAATAAGGATAATCTTATTATTACTTAACAAAAACATCGGAGAACTGCTTCCCTTGAGCCGATTGTGTCAGTTCAGGAACTTGAGAGATCTCTATCTTACATGGAGGGTGCTCAACTGGACTTCTATTCCTTTATTCATTGAATAAGGCGAAAGCTTTACTCGTGAACTAAGGTATAACTAGGAATTGGCCAGTATTTCACACAAAATGCAATGATCCAATTAGTTCACACTCCAGATAGAATTTGCTGTCTGAAAATGAAATATTCTTGTGTGGGTCACCTCCTTATTGACCAAACTATGCACCTATTTTCATGCAATGCTTAGCATTTTGTATTTTGTTGTCTATGTTGATTATGATTAACTTCAAAAGAAGTCGCATGTAAAAGCTATCAAGATAAACATTGAGTTCATCATCTTGAGATAAAATGGCGTGTCCATAAAAGCCCAGAATACATCTGCCTTTGCAATATTTTACAGATTGAAGGCAGGTGGGTATAGAGGAATGGGTCAGAGAGATCTGCATTTGTGTCCACTGACAAGTGACTTCTCACAGAGCTACCGAGTTTCACCATTTTCTGGGGCAGTTGTGGCTACACTGGATTCTGAGTCGACCCAAGTGCATTGCTGAGACCACAGCTGGTGAGTGGATGAGTGAGGAAGGGAGCTGGCTGGCCATTTTGTTTCCCCGTCACCTCTAGGAAACACAGGAGTTATGCTTGTAGGGACCTTTTCGAAAGTTCATTTTCAGCTCTCCAGCTCCTGGATTAGCTGTCACTGGTCATCAGCCCACATCCCCACATGCTTTCTAATGTGCAAAGTGGCAACTACATCTACTCTAAATGCTTGATGATAAAAACACAGAACTTGGGGAGTGATCAAGTAGACAAAGTTACTGGATGCTTCTGTTATTTTATATAGTGCCCAGCTGGACACACAATCGTGGGTCCACAGTCCCAGGTTTGAGCAAAAATAAACTCCTTTTAGCAAATCACAGAAATATTTTATTCTTTTCACTGTATTAATTTGCTTTCCATTCCAGTCCACAAAGGGCTCAGGGTGCTTTGAAAATATATATGCCGTTGTGTTATAAGAACACAAGGAGGAAATGAGCACCAGGAAGAAGAATTGTAGATAAGTCAACCATAAGGGCAGCATCGATGTGGTGGGGTTTTCCAACCTCAGGTTGTTAGTTATCATTGTTTTTAAGTTGGTGCGTAGTCACAGAGGAGGAAAACCATGGTCACATGCCTTAATGCCAGGTGGTGGTGTCAGAAATACTGAAGAGGGTCCTGACAAGCGTTCTGGATGGTCTGCTTCTCTCTCCCCAAGAATCAGCTCTGTGAACTGGTTCTCTTTTCCTATCATCTTCTTGGTTTGGTTTTTAAGTAAGCCTGTTGTCTAGTTGCACCCCCTGTCCAGTACGAGGGCATCCATTCTGGACCCATTCAACTCTAAGGTAAGCTGGCTCCTTGTATGGAGCCCTCCTCTGTGGGCAGTGTGGTGCGCCCAGTGTGGGAGCTAGGCTGGAAGGGGGCTCTTCAACTCTTAGGGTTTTGGTCTTTTCAATGCACCCATCTTTCTGATCTTGGTGGCTAGGGCTTCACCCTCAAGTGAAGACAGTGTACAGTAATGGTGAGTCTATATCTAGAACATTCTGTTTACATTTGCTCTCATCTAGTGTGGGCAAACAGTAGACTTGAAAATGTGTCATGGAGCCAACACAATAGAAGCTTATTTGTTGCTCACGAACGCCTTGTGCAATCATCCAGGAGCCCCAGCAAGTGGATGGCTTGCCATCTTCAATGTGGGGCTTCCCAGTTTGCTCTGGGGTCATCTGCCTTCCACCTTTTCTAGAGGACAAAAGAGCATGGCAGAGGAGGGTATCTGGGCTCTTCTTAGAGGCCACATCTTCTGGATGTGTGTGCCTGCTCATCACTTCCACTCACATTCTGTGGCTTGGAGTGAGTCGTGTGGTTTACCTAGCAGGTAGAGAGATGGGGACAGAGCCTGCCATGTGGCCAGAAAGAGGAGGAGGGTATGGTCCTGGTGAATGCTGGAGGTCTCTGCCACACTGTTTCCCAGGTCTGTGCAGAAGAATAACTGAGTAGTAGTAGTAGGAGATGCAACACTTAGAAACTCTGGTAAAAGTATGCATTCTGTAAGTGTTAGCTGTTACTCTCTGCTATTATAGTAATAAGCCCAGTGTTTAAAGATGATAATTCTCTTCTGGTAGATGAGGAAATGGGCTCTGAGAGATTGAAACCCTGATGTCAGGCAACTGGTAAGAGATGAATTTGGGACTGAACCCATGATCTTTTTCACGAAGCATCACTATTTTGGAGTTGGTATTTCAGTAGCATTTGCTATGAAATCCACTCCTTTCAGAGCCTAGATGACCATGAAGAAGAAAAAAAATCAAACCGCTAACTGATGTGAAAAGTAAATCTCAAAATATTTTTATTTACTTGCCAATAAAGAGGCAGAAATGTTCATTTATGTGAACACCAAAGGAGGCTTAGAAATCTATTATATAGTCTTCTCAGAGTTTGAGATCGTTAGCCGTGTTGTAACAGGCTCAGCACATCCCGGGGCCCCCGGAGAGCGAGCGAGTGCTCCGTGACCATTTGGTCTCCACTCTTGTCTCTGTCATGTGGGTTGTGCTGACACCAAGCATATCAACAAAAATACATGGAACATTTGGCCCAAAGGAAGTGAACATTTCTCTGATCTTGAACACACACCCCTTTTTTCTGCACACCGCAGGGGACTTTGGGGTGCGCCCCGTCTTCGGGTGCGTGTGCCCCATGGCTGTGCTCCTCAGGACCTGCGCCAGGGTCTGCTCCTGCTGCCAGTGGGAGTGCAGACAGTCGATGACGCGTGGGATTGGCTTCCTCCCCGTCAGTCCCTCAGATAGACTCCTCTGTATATGCTGTTTTTTCTAAGCCTTTTATAGGAACAACTGTCTTTATTGCATTTTACATACGTATTATCATATCAAGTTCTTGGGGTGTATGCTTGTTGACAAGGGGATATGTGTTACTTGATTACAGTTGACAACTGTGGGAAAGCGTGCTTTTCTTTGTCTTTTAGGCATGTCGTGTTTGAAATGCTCTCTGCTTTGGAGGACTGCTTGCTCTTTGTCAGGCAAACATCGTCCGTGGTGGTGTTGGTTTTGGAGACATATCGGTGTAACCAGGTCTGCTGTGGCCAAGGGTCCTGGCTGCCCAGCGAGCTGAGGGGAACTCACCAGCCACCCGTTTACGGGACACCAGGGCTCCCTAACACCAGTGGGAAGCTCTGTGTAGGGTCTTCATTTGTAGCATTTCACCCTGGATCTTGAGGAGGAGCTTGGTGACCTCGATGTGATATCCTGCTGAGATTGTTGGGGGTCATGGATTGACAGCGTCCTTCACGTCACTCTGTGAGATCAGAGGCTGGGCTTGTGTAGGTCAGTTATTTATATTAGGTATGGTCATAAACACGGACCCTCCTAGAAAGCATTGTTTTCTTTTCTAGAGTCAATTTTAAAGAAAAATAACTATTGCTCAGGTCAGGGTGAACAGTGTAGGTTTGGTTTCTGCCAAAGCGGCACAACCAACTTAGATGAGGTCCCTGGGGGAGTGAGGAACCCCTGCAAGCCATTCATTTTGCTAAACCTCCAAGAGCATGAAGGCTTGTTACAGAGAGGATGGCAAGCCGTCTTCCACTGAGATGGGCATAAACACGACACGGTGTTCACTGCAGAGCGTCTCATCCCCCATGTGTGGGTCAACTGCGTGCACATTTTTATCTGACACGCAAACCTTCCAAGATGGGCAAGGCATGTCTCCATCGCAGCACACAAGGTCAAAGAGGTCAAATGCCGAGGGTCGTGCTGCTGGGCTGGCTTTCCTGTCTCTGCCTTCACATCCAGGACCCTAATCAGACCAAGCTTGCATGGCCCTGACCGTGATTCCGCTGCAGGGTGTTGGGCTAAAGGAACTCCAGCACTGGCGATAACTCAGCCATGTTTGAAAATGTTGTAAAAACTCTGTGGCCTTCCATGTATTTTTTAGTCCCATGATTCATTATTTGAAGATCTATGTATCAAGCATAGTTTATGTGATTCCCTGATTATACCCACAAATATAGCATATTTGTAAGTAGCAAATAGAACCATAATCTGTACTACATAAATTTGATCAGGAGAATTGGCTCTACCCTTAAAGATGCTTATGTAAAAAAAAAAGAGAGGCAGGAATTAAAAAAAAAAAAAAATGAATTCCTACTACAGGCCAGCCAACTAAGCTGCTCTGTGGAGAAATTACACCAACTTTACAAATGAGGACATTGAGGCTCAGTACAGTTTGGTGACCTGGCCATGATCACATAGTTGAAAGGAGCCGGATCCAAACACGTGCGTGTCTGAATCCCACGTTTCTCCCCTGCTCCCCCACATCCCTCTTGCTCCCGGACCCATGGTGATTTCCTGTTGCCTCTGCCCTCACCCCATCCAGCCCCTCAGCTTTCTCAGGCTTGTTCTTTGGGGACAAGACAGGGACTGATTTAGTGGACTGTTTCTTCAGTAATGTAACTACCTTTTGTAGCCAGAGGGCTAACCAAAAGCCAGAGATTTTGGTTGCTCACCGATGTGGATTTTTGGCCGGGTGTATCATGAGACTTTTTTCAAAGTAGGGTGTTCTACAGCAGTAGGTATGCCCAGTAGGTAGTATATAATACATAATATTTATGTGGACAGTCTTCTGAGTTCAGTTGTTTTTTCCAACTTAGTACCAACAACTCCTGTCTACATTGTCCTCATATCTAAATCCACCTGTGCACGTGTTTATATGTGTCCATTCACCATCCATCTTTCTCTGTCTCTTTCTCCTTTCTCTCTACTTCTTTACCTGTGTGTCTCTATCTGGCTGCCTGCCTATCTAATCATCTATCTATCGTCATCTATCTATCCATCTATCTACCCTTTGGTGTATCTATCATCTCTCTGATGGGGTTAATGCATCCTAAGGGCAGCATTGTCAGGAGAGATGGGATCAGCCTGTTGTCACTGCAACTGCCCTCTTTGCTCACGCTGTTGCCTCCTGGCTTTTCACCAGCTCCGGTATTATGTGACCTGAGTTTACCATTGATTGGACCGTAAGTGCTTACGGACCAGGGTTTCACTCAACATTAAAATGCTTGGGTCCCGGGGTGCCTGGGTGGCTCAGTTGGTTAAGCGACTGCCTTCGGCTCAGGTCATGATCCTGGAGTCCCGGGATCGAGTCCCGCATCGGGCTCCCTGCTCAGCGGGGAGTCTGCTTCTCCCTCTGACTCTCCCCCCTCTCATGCTCTCTCCCTCTCTCACTCCCTCTCTCTCTCTCAAATAAATAAATAAAATCTAAAAAAAATATGCTTGGTTCCCTCCTCCACGTCCACATGGACAACGGCTAAGGAAAAACAGATTGTTGGGCTTTGAAGTTGCTCATTTGAGGAGCTGCTCCAGTAGCACTGGGTCTCTGATGATTAGGAAAGGAGGCCCAAAGGGATCCCAATTCCAGCTGAACTCAAACTAACACATTAAGGCCAGGCTCTTCTTCTTGGTTTTCAAGGCCTCGAATTTTATGGTCTCAAGCTTCTGGCCAGCTTGTTTTCGCAGCAACCTTGTTCATTCAACAGACGCTTACGGCACCTCCGTGAGAGCCTCTCCCGACAGGACAGCGCGGGTGTTCAGGGCCTCGCCTCATCAACAAGACGTGCACACACGCACACACCTTGTATCCGATTTAAGCGTGATCAGCGGCATTCGGAAGCCCCCCCACAGACTCCCAGAGGCTCCCTACGCCACAGGGGAAGCCCCGGCGACCAGTCAGAGAGGGAGACAGGCAGTTACTGTTCTGCGACAGGCACCCCCCCCACCCCGGGCAGCGGCTCGGTCTCCAACGATCACCAGAAACGGAGCTCCTGACGCGGGCTTGCGGAGTCAGGCCTCTCAAGGAAGCGTGCTTCTGAGGCGGGTCCTGAAGGGTGGAAGAGTGGGTGAGGTGGCGGGACAGCGAGTGGCAGGCCGAGGAGGTAGGAGTCCAAGCTGATGAGGTCGAGCCGTCCTGAGGCTGGGGTGGGCGCGAGCTGGGCAGGCGTGGGGCACAAGACCAAGGGGCCCAGTGTCTCCCCCAGGACGGAGGAGTTTGGGTGTTTTCTGTGTGTGATGGGGAATCTAGAAGTGTGAAGAAGCAACATGATAAAACGTATTTTGAAAGACATTTCTGGCATTAGTTTGAGGACGAGTTAAGAAACGAAACTCTGTAGGCGGTTCAAATGGGGAGAAAAGAGGTGAGATAGAGAAGCGGCGATGAGCACAGAGTGGGGGCGACCAGGGGACACCCCTGCAGGACAGTGACCAGGGTGTCGATGCTCGGGCATGGGACGTGGCCAGGGAGCGGTGCTGTGCTTCTTCGCTGGGGGACAGGGGGAGGCAATTGCACTTGGGCGTTAATTAGGGGGTTCGGGGGAGGCAGTTTGGGAGAACATGGAGAGGTACCCTTGTGTGGTATGTGTTGAGTTTGAGTCACCGGCAAGCCATTCCTATGATGACGCCCTTAGCACTTGGATGTACGTGATGGGAGGCAGGGAGAGGGCCACCTGCCAGGCTGAGAGATTGGGGATCCTCCATGTAAGACAGCAGTCGATGGGAACAAACCTCTTTTTCTAGACGCACCTTCACATGGATGTCACTGCTGCCCCACTCTGCCCCCTGACCTTGCCTGGCCAGGGTTGCCGGAGCCTCTGCCCACAGCTGTCCCGGGGTGCGAGGCTTCCTCTGGTCTCCACTCCCCAGGACACCTTCCCAGACTCCAGCCCATTCCAAGGGCTCCTCAGTCTTCCTTACTGATCATGCTAATGTGTACCCTCATGATGGTCCGTTCATTCTCTCTTGAAAGCCTAGTGATGTAGGATTGAACCTCGGAGTCAAAGCCTAGGTTTCCTTTCTTTTATTGGCACCTGTGTTAGGATTTATCAGCTGGATGAGTATGGGCTGCTTCCTTAGCCTCTTCCACCTGCAGTTTGCTTGGCAAAGTGGGACTAGTAGTCCTTTCTCAGGGTTGCTATGGGAACCAAGGGGCGCAATGGTCACACGCTTTGCACAATGCCAAGTATATGGTAAGCCCTTAATTAATATTAGCTTTTATTTTTATTTTCCCCGATACTTTGATGTCACTATTCCCCAGGGTTAAAAAGAACATAGTCCAGATGATAAGTGAGAGTTTCATGGTGACTTCTGTGTTGTGATGTTTTCTTCGTAGAGGTAAGTATTTCCTGAGTTCTTTCTGTGTGCTCCGTCTTCACTGGGGATCTAAGGATATGTCGTCACATTGAGTATTTTCCCTAAAAGTTGACTGTCTTTGGGGATTTAGGGTATGCAGACCCAAAACTGCCACAGTGTAACAAGCAACGATTAAAATACTGTTAGTAGCTATGGGAGCGTGGCTTGTCCTCATGACTGTGTGTCCGAATTATTTATCTTCCTGGGGGAGGGAAGAACAGTGCTATTGTGTGGTTGATTATAATGGGCACGACACCCCCCCGGCCACAGTGATCTGTCCACCCCGCTCGTACTTCTGGCTTTAGGAGAGTGGCGAGTTGCATAAGGAACTATGTGGACCTTAATGATTTCACTTATGACGTTTGGGTTGAGGAGAATTCTTCGCATTCCTCACAATTTCAAGTCTCATCTTGCAGATAAATAAGGCTTCTTGTTGCTTTAGAAACGCTCTGAGAGACACATGTGGTCTCTTGCTCAGGGCCCAGCGCCCATGCAGTGAGGTCAGGCACAGAGGGATGGCCGGCTGGAGTGGGCGACGGGGGCCCGGGGAGCAAGGGTGCCTGGAATCCACACGGTTAGCTGTGCTGTGGTCATGGGTTATTAAAACTGTGCAGCCAGCACTGTCCATTTTATTTGGGGGAGGCTGCACTTTCATCCAGTGACATTAATGCAATTATGCTTTTACAAGAGAGCTGTTCACTTATGAGTTGTAGCAGCCCATGTTGCGAAGAAGGGGACTTATTCTGACACTCAAGCATGGTGTTATCTTGAACTGAATAAAAAAAAAAAATCAATGCAATTTGTGCTTAAGCTAGCTGATTCTCTCCCGTTGTCATGGCTACACCTTAAGGTATCGATTTATCCCGAGAGATCCTCGGCTCTGAAGGGGCCTGGCAAAGGTGGGAATATTTTGTTCAGCAGAAAATAAACAGTCCCCAGAATGTGGCCGACTCTAAGAACAGAGTATATCCTGTGAACACACGGTCCCCTGCCCAATGCTACTGCGGCCTTCCTGAAGGTCCAGGGATGACTTGGGGCAGGTGTCAGACCTTCTTCAGGCCAGGGGAGCCTGTGACAGGCCTGATCATGTGACAGCAGGATGAGGCGAAAGGCTTGGGGAACACTCTACAAAAGAATCAGAGACAAATACATAAATGGAATCACAGTCACTCTGAGTCAGGAAGGTAATGGGGAACTGTCGCATCTTAGCTCAACGGGTGAAGCCGTCAGCTCAAAAGAAGATGAACTGACAAAAGGGAAAGGTTCTTAGAGTTTTAAAAAATACATGTGTAGACGAAGTGATAACGGGATCTGTGACTTCTGATTTATTTTTAATGCGCGTGTCCTCGAAAGTGATGTTTCTTGCAGAAACGGTTTTCAGCTGGTTGAATGAAATGTAGCATCTAGATCAGCAAAAGCACTGCTAGTCCAATTGCTTAGATTTTATGACTCCACCGACATTGGTT
Source organism: Mirounga leonina (assembly GCF_011800145.1). Lineage (NCBI taxonomy): Eukaryota > Metazoa > Chordata > Mammalia > Carnivora > Phocidae > Mirounga > Mirounga leonina. Next base: position 2,432,049 of record NW_023270274.1, read on the forward strand.
GTTTCTAATCTGTTTTTAGAATGGATTAAGACGCAGGTGCAGATAGGAGACAGAAGGGAAAGTGAACATAACTTCAGGGGAAACTGATCCTGACTGATAGGAACCAGGATGATGGGGAATCTCATGAAAAGCCCGCCGAAAACCCGTTTCCAACCTTGGCCTGACACATCCCCTCAAGTCCTGCGGCTTCTAGAGCATTTTGTGCCTTTTAGAACGAAGCTTCTGCCCTGTGGTTTGAATAATGCCACTGATATTTTTAAAAGAAGAAAAGTGAGTAAAATTTTAAGGGACCAACAGAGAAGACAGAAGACAGACACCGCCCCCCCATCATTTAAAATAAAGAATAGGGCTTATTTTGAGTTTTTAACAAATCTTACCTAACTATTGTCAATATAGGTAAGTTAACATAAACTTGGATTAGTGCTTTTACTGGGTTCAGTTGGCTGCAGTGAGAAGTCTTAGTTTTCAATAAGAAATATTTGTGCAGTACTTTGAAAAATGCCATTGGTGTTTTGATCGAGATGGTATTGAAGGTAGAGATTGCTCTGGGCAGCATAGACATTTTAACATGTTTATTCTTCCAATCCATGAGCATGGAATGTTTTTCCATCTTTGTGTGTCTTCTTCAATTTCTTTCATGAGTGTTCTGTAGTTCCTAGAGTATAGATCCTTTACCTCTTTGGTTAGGTTTATTCTGAGGTATCTTAATGGTTTTTGGTGCTGTTGTAAATGGAATCGTTTCTCTAATTTCTCTTTCTACAGTTGCGTTGTTAGTGTATAAGAAAACAACTGATTTCTGTGCATTGATTTTGTATCCTGCCACATTACTGAATTGCTGTATGAGTTGTAGTAAATTGGGGGTGGAGTCTTTTGGGTTTTCCACATAAAGTATCCTGTCATCTGGGAAGAGAGAGAGGTTGGCTTCTTCTTTGCCAGTTTGAATACCCTTTATTTCTCTTTGTTGTCTGATTGCTGTTGCTAGGACTTAGTCCTATGTTGAACAATAGCGGTGAGAGCGGGCATCCTTGACGTGTTCCTGATCTTAAGGGAAAGGCTCTCAGCTTTCCCCCATTGAGAATGATAGTCTCTGTGGGTTTTTCATAGGTGGATTTTATGAAATTGAGGAATGTTCCCTCTATTCCTATACTCTGAAGAGTTTTAATCAGGAAAAGATGCTGTATTTTGTCAAATGCTTTTTCTGCATCAAAAAATATTTGTGCAAAAGCAGTTTCAGATTCAACACTGGATGCCCATAGAAATTATAAAAGCTGGGGCCTGTCTTCTGCACTATGCTTAGTGCTCTGTGCCTAGTTTTTAGGGGTTTTGTGTCCATTTCACAGATGTAGTGCTAGGGACAGAGTGTGTCTCCCCAAAATCCATATGTTGAAACCCTAACCCCAAATGGGATGATATTAGGAGGTGGGACCTTTGGGAGAAGGCTAGGTTTAGGTGGGGTCGTGAAGGTGGGGCCCCAGGATGGATTAGTGCCCTTGTAAGGAGAGACAAGACAGACAGATTTCTCTGTGTCATGCATGGACACGATGAGAAAGTGGCCGTCTCTTCACCAAGAACTGAATCGGTTAGCACCTTGATCTTGGACTTCCAGCTTCCAGACTGTGAGAAAGAAGTGTCTGAAAATCTAGCCCTTCTCGTAGGCTGCTTAGAGACCAATGTCCTGGAGAGCTACTGTGATTCAGCCTGTTCACTGGCCCCCAGCGGGCTAACTTGGCTCCTATTAAATTCCGAGTCCATATTATTTCATAAGGATTGCAAAAATCCTTGCAGATATGGGGGACCACCCCAATTATTAATTGTGCAGCAAATACTCTTTCACATCCACCAAGTAGATACACAAGTAGTGAATAGAAGGTCACATTTATTTTTCTGTGGTCCTGGAGAACAGGGCAGAGTCGTAAATCTGGATAAATTGCCCTGTGGTTGAGTAATCTGTGTTCACCGAGAAATGTTGGCAGTTGGAATTCAACCGGTTGCAGAGATCCCTAGAGGAGGCCATAATTGGCATCACTAAGACCATATGCTCCATAGGAGAAAATGTAATACGTAGTTCAAGCTCCCTTTTAGAGAAATCTAAGTGGAGTCTAGAATATTAATGTAGCTGTAATGACCAAAGAATTGCTAGTTGGTGGGCAAAACATAGGCAGCTACTCTTCGTTTTTACTCACGAATATAAATAAAAATCCCTCTTGGAACCAGGTGGCTCACACAGGCTGGTTCCGAAAAGCAGACTGTTTCTTCCAGTGACTCCAACAGTCTATGTCCTGGGAGTAAATATTTTACATTTGGTTTCAGTTAAAAAAAAAAAAAAAAAAAGGCTGCCTTAACATTCACAGGTAGCTTCTTTAAAATTCAGATAGCAAGCAAACAAAACTAAGAAGCCCGGCTTGGAATGCCTGCCCGTGTCCCGTGCATGGCCCCCGCTCCCGGGCACCGACAGTTACAGGACCTGTGAGTCAAGGTGCTGCAAATTAGTTGGGAAACCCTAGGAGGGGAGTCTAAGTATCCGTGTAGGAGCACGCACTACATCTTCATTACCCGAAAAGCGTCCATTCGACGTCGCCGTGCCTTCTCTTCTCTGTGCATTTTATTGTTTCCTCGTCTCTAGACTCTTGCAGGGAAATTATGCTTCTTCTCGTCCCCGTGAGGCCCTGGCAGGCTCTTCAGGCTCTCAGGCAGGCAGTCATCATCCTTCTTACCTTATAATAGCCTGGCCTTACAGTTTTCCAAGACTTGCCCCATTCATTATCTCACCTGTTTCACTATTTCAAGAGGGGGCAGAATGAGTGGAATTATTTTAGGGACCGAGCAGCTGGAGCTCAAAAAGTCCTCATGGATTCACCTGAGTTAATTTGGGTCAGTACCAGGCGGACCAAGAACCAGAATCCCAGAGTCCCGCTTTGCACAGCCTTGTTTTTGCTGCTAAGAATGGAGACCTCACTTTTTGGCCGAATTTCTGTTGGGCCAGTAGAACCTTCCCCCACTGTAGGCGGCGCTTGTATAGAGGGGTCTACCATATTGGCTGAGAAGTAGGAGATTTGGAGTTGGATATGTCAGGTTGAAATTGGAGCTCTATGTGATTCTTTTCTTGGGGGGGGAAATGTCCTAATTTCTTTGAGCTTCATTTCATAATCTATAAGATGTGAATACTTCCATGTGTGCTTAATAGTGAGGATCATAAATGAGGGGAATCCTGCAAAATACTCACCCTTGTGCTTTGGACATAATTAAGGCTCAGTGCAATGTCAAATGCACTTTTGAGCCTCAACCCGGGTCCCGAGGCTTCCTGAGTGCGATCCGGCCCTTTCCCAGGACAGGGAGCAGGTAGAGAGACCCAGGTCCACTGGATCAGTTTGACACGTGCAAAGAAAATAATTAACATGTTTTTTATTTACCTCAAATAGAAATCTCTGGTGTGGTTCCTTGTGGCTAACTTTTCATCTCTCTATTCTAAATGTTGCCCTAATTAAGCCTGTCTGCAGAATTTTTGCACTTTTCAATGAAATTAGAATGAATGAATAAAAATGCAGATTCTAATTAGCACTTCCTGAAAATTAAAGCTATTACTCTTCCCCTTGCTGAAAGAACGGTTGCTGGGAAGAAATAAGGATCTTTGAAATATAATTTTTCTTTTCGGAGAGGAGTGATAATTCTTGGCAAGCATGCTACTGCAAATGACAGACACATCCGCAGGCCAACAGTGTCCCGCAACTGTCGGCAGGATCAAGGGGCCCCTCAGAGGGGTAGCCATAGTTACTGAAAGGAAAGAAAAAATTCCTGCAATAAACATTTTTTATAGGAAGTTACGCATGGATGCATTTGTTAAATTGTTTTAAATAACTCCAGCACCTCGTAAAAATAGGATTTGAAGGAACGCTGGAGTTTCATTTCAGGAGATGGTCACATCTGCATTTGTTGAATGATTTATATCTGTGACATTAACTGAGCATTATCGAGAAAACGCTGTTTGACCTCAGGCAAGCTGGCGTGAGACATGGGCTCGTTCCAGGTTGAAATTTCCCTCTTAAATTTTTCATGAAATTCTCCCGGCAGGGTCACTGTGGGGTTCTGAAAGATCTTCGGCCTCAGGAGGGCTCCCGCTCAGCCCTCAGAAAAGCATTTATTTTATTAACACCCTTCCCCGACACTCTCATGTCACATAATACTTTAGAATGGGTTTAGGTCCATCCATTGTAAAATTGTCATTTTTCCACCCAAGCAACATTATATGAGACACTTAATTATTCATTACTAATGCCTGTCATGGTGTAATATCGACCTCGCTTATTTTGAAAGCACTGGGCCCGCTTTTCCTCCTTGAAGGCTAACGACCGGTTTCATCAGACTTTCTACGTGCATCAAGCTCACATTTCATTGTGCGCCCCCCACCCCCAAATCCTTCGGCAAGTAAAATCCATGCCGTGCAGGATGGGCTCTTGTGTGACCACTCTCCGTGAGGACGAGAAACCATTCCAACGGCCGTGGGAGGGAGGGCAGACTTCGCAATGGAACGGTTTTGTGAAAGACAACCAACTCAGCGATGTGGCAAGGCATGTATTTTTAAGTGTGACCTGCCTCTTGGTTTTAAATAAATTATGTACTTGTATACACATCTGTTTAAAGACTGGGAATGACGGCGGTGGCCTGCAGCAAGGTTCCCTGCCTGCGTTGGGTCACAGTACTCAAGATGTCAGCGCTGCAGTCCTGAATATTTACATTCCAGGATTCCCAAAGCAGGACACTTGTGCTGGGTGGGTTTCTAGATGGGAGCTCGAACCCTCACTGGCAGCCAGGCTCTGCATCCGGTGTCACCTTCTGAACATGACTCGGACTTCAGTTCTGCTCACAGAGGCAAGTCTTACTCAGCTGTCTTCCCGGCGGTAGCTGGAAGCTGGAAGTGCGAGGACAGGAGGCGCGACTGACCCCCACGTTGAACAGGTGTCTGTAGAATGGCTCTCCTGCCCCAGTGGAGGCCATTCTCCGATCTGGGTGGAGAACTACTGGAGGAAGTGTGTGGATCGATGAGGGGAGAAGTCGATATCCTCCATTTCCACGAGCTCCACAGTCCAGGGAGGTGGCTGTCCAGGAAGACCCACAGCCACCCTTCAGGATGACTCCCAACCCGGCCGCCCTGCTGCCCAGGCTTGTGCCCAAGCACGCCTCTGTCAGCTTCCAGGGTGGAAGCAGGTGTCCCCACAGTCCCCACACCCGCTTCTGCAAAGCTCATTACCAGGGTAAGAAGGATCAATACGGATTTCGGAAAATTCCTGTGGCTCCCCAAAATTACCAGAAAACAAAACAAAAAAGCCCATCTTAGGGAAAAATATATATGATTGGGTTCATTTTAAAGGAATGTCTTTCCAATTTCTGTTTAACTTGGGTTACTTTCTTTTAAGCCACGCATCGTAGTGATTTGCATGGGTTTAGTTGGATTATTACCAAGTCCTCCTCTCCTGTATTCTTACTGCTTTATGGTTCACACGGCTCTGTGTTGCTCCCAAATTCATACATTGAAGTTACAACTTCCAGAACCTCAGTATGTGACTGCATTTGAGAATAGGGTCTTTAAAGAGGTGATTAAGGTAAGATGAGGTCATTAGGAGATCCTAATCCAATATTACTGGTGTCCTCTGAGGAGAGGAGCCTGGGACACACACACCCAGCGGGACGACCCTGGGAGGAGAACGGGAGAAGACAGCCGTCTACACGCGGAGGAGGGAGGCCTCGGGAGACATGGGCCCTGCGGACACCTTGGTCTTGGATGTCCAGACTCCAGAATGAGGGAAAATAAACACCTGTTTTTCAAGCCCCCCGTTTGTGATGTTTGTTATGGTAGCCACACTTTATTACATAACATCTATTCTTTTCCTTTTAAAAGAAGTCAAGTGTATACTTTGATGAGTTTTGACAAATATCTACACACATATATTCATGTAATCAGATATAATTATAGAATATTCTCATTACCCCAGAAAGTTCCCTCATGCCCCTTCCAATCTGTTACCATCCCCTCAGCCGACCATGTGATCATAGACCAGCCTTGTCAGTCTTGAGCTTCATATGGCAGAGAAGTATAAAAATCAACTAGGATGCTGATTTCTCTCTTTTCCCCTTCAGTTCAGGCACATCTGCGTCACGTATTTTGTGGCTCTGTTATCAGGGACAGTCACCTTTGGGAACATCTGTCTTCCTCAAGAATTGACCTTTTATTCATTGTGAATTTTCTTTCCTTACCTCTGTCTCTTTGCCTTGAAGTCTCTTCTGACTGATGGTGATGCGTCTCCCTGAGCTTTCTCTGCGCACAAGCTTTCCCTTGCATTGTGCATTTTCCCCTCCTTTCACTTTCAATCTGTCTGGTCCTTTACATTTACCGTGTGTTGCTTAGAGATGCCTATGGTTGGTTCTTGCTTTTTGATTGTCTGAAAATTGATGCTTTTTCATTGGAATTAGTATATTTATATTTTAACTAATAATTTATATAGTTTGTGATAAGTCTACCAGTTTGCTATTTGTTATATATTTTTCTTGCCTCTTTATTTTGGTGTGTTTCATTTTGCTTCTCTCTTCCTTTCGTCTCCCTTTTCTTGGGTTATATATTTATTTTAAGTATTTCGTGGTAAGTCAGCTGCTGTTTTTAGACTGTAATTCCTTGTGTCGTATTTTTAGTGTTGCTCTAAGAAATTTAATATTTATATATATTTTTAAAAAGATTTTATTTATTTATTTAGAGAGAGTGCAAGCAGGGGGAGGGGCAGAGAGAGAGATCTCAAGCAGACTGTGCTGAGTGCCCAGAGCCTGACGTGGGACTCGATCCCACGACCCTGAGATCATGACCTGAGCTGAAATCAAGAGTCAGATGCTTAACCAACTGAGCCACCCAGACACCCCTAATATTTATCTTTAAGTTCTTATGTCTACTTAGCATCTGTATTATCCTACAAAGTGGGAGGACTGACCCTACCCAACTTCAAGACTTATGTCAAAGCTACAGTCATCAGGACATGTGGTCTTGGTGAGAGAGTAGACAAATAGATCAGTGAAACAGTGTACAGAGCCTGAAACACACCCAGTTTCTTAAGGCAACTGATCTCTGACAAAGGAGCAAAGACAGTGTTTTCAACAAATGGTGCAGGATCAACTGGATGGCCATATGCAGAAAAATGTATTTAAACAGACCTTACATCCTGCACAGACGTAAACTCAAAATAGAGCACAGACCCAAATGTAAATGCAAAACTATAAAACTCTTAGATGATAACATACAGAAATCCTAGAAGACTTGGGGTGTGGTTATGATAACATACAGAAATCCTAGAAGATTTGGGGTGTGGTTACAACTTCTCAGACATAACACCAAAGGCATGATCTATGAAAGAGATAACTGGTAAGCTGTTCTTCATTAAAATCAAAATATTAAGCTCTGCAAAAGCAATGTCAAGTGAATAAGCAGAAAAGCCACAGACTGGGAGGAAGTATTAGCAAAAGACACATCTGAGAACGGACTGTTCTCTAAAATACACAAAGAACACCCAACACTTAACAGTGACAAAACAAACACCTTTAAAAAGACCTTAACAGACACCCTACCACAGAAGATAGACAATTGGCAAGTGAGCACAGGAAGAATGCTCATCAAAGGTCATTGGGGAGATGTGAATTAAAACAATAATGATATATCACTACATATCTATTGGAATGGCCAAAATCCAAAACACTGATGACATCAGATGCTGACGAGGATGTGGAACAACAGGAACCCTCATCCACTTCTGGTGGGAATGCAACACTGTGCAGCTACTTTGAAAGAGTTTGACGACCTTTTAGAAAACCGAATATACTCTTGTCCTATGTCCCAGCAATCACGTTCCTTGGTGTTTGCCAAAAGGAGGTGAAAACTTATGTCCGTACAAACACCTGCACATGAATATGTATAACAGCTTTATTCATAATTGCCCAAACTCGGAAGCAACCAAGATGTCCTTTGGTGGGTGATGGATAAATAAACTGTGGTCCAGCAATGGCATATTACACAGCGCTAAAAAGGAATGAGCTATAAGCCATGGAAAAGATGCAGAGGAATCTTGAATGCGCATTGCTAAGTGAAAGAAGCTAATCTGAAAAGGCTACAAAATGTAAGATTCCAACTCTATGACATTCTGAAAAAGAGGCTGTGGAGTCTATAAACATGTCAGTGGTTGCCAGGGTTTGGGGGGAACAGGGTGGGGGGGATGGGTGTAGCAGTGAAACTGTTGTATGTGATGTTGTCATGGTGGACACACGTCACTGTTCATGTGCCCAAACCCCCAGAATGGGCAACGCTGGGAATGACTGTTATTGTCAGCTGTCGAGTCTGGGTGATTATGATGTGTCAAGCTAGGTTCACCATGTAACAATGTCCCACTTTGGAGGGGTGGCGGCTGTTGGGGGGAGGCTTGGACACGTGGGGGCAGAGGGTATATGGGAACCTTCCTCTCAATTTTGCTGTGATCCTAAAACTGTCCTAAAAATATAGCATCCTTAAAAAAAAAAAGTGTAGGTCTTCTATGAAGTTTGACCAACCGTTGGAAATGAGGCACGCTCCCTTCTCGTATGCCCTTTTCCTTTCCTGCCTTTGATGTTATCCTTCATGCAGTTGACCTACATCTCAACTTTTCTCCATCTCCCTCCCTACCGTGTGTGTGCGTGTGTGTTACTATGCAGACAACAAAACGTTCTTTGCTCCAAGCTCCCATCCTGCAGAGAAGAGCACTCACATTTATCACATTCCTACTGTGAACCAGGCACTTAGTACTTTCAGACGTGACCCATGTAATCTTCACAATAACCTTATAAAGCGGATGCATGAGTGAATTGGGACTCAGAAGACTTCAGTTCTTCCCGCAGAGTACACAGCAGGAGGCTGGTAGAGTGTGAATTAGAACCCAGTTCTGCATCAACTAGGAGCACATGCTGTTTCTAGTGCCCAAGGCTCTGCTCCCTGGGGAGGCAGGACTGGCTTGGAGAAAACAAAATAGCTCTCAGCTGTTTCTTGACAATATCCAACCAAATTAACCTGATTTAAAATCTGTCCTCAGTCTTTACTTTTGGTGGTAAATTGAATATCAAATGTATGCATTACTGAATTTCATGTTCTGAATGTTTAATGCTCCAAGTGTCACATAATTAGCCATTTGTAACATAAATTGTTTTCATCAGTGCTCTAAGTTGGTGAGTGGCATTCATACGTAATAAATACAAATCCTGGCACGGCAGGAAAAGCGAGTCAGAACGCAGGTGGCTGCATTCCCCGAGCCGAGGATTAGGCCCTTAACGGCGTGTCTCATGGACGCCCAGGAGAGCACCTACAGGCTGTGTGCGGAGGGGCCAGTGGGGCTCTCTGATGGTAGCAGAGAGGAGCCTACCTCCTACTACAACACGACCATCACTTCCACGCCCAGCAAATCTAGTGATGCTCATCGGTACTGTTTTGAGCACCTTCAGGAACTGGGGTATTTTATGCAGATTCTCTCACTTTCGTGTAATCTTTATGATCCATCTATGTAGTGAATGGAGTCATCGAGTTACCTGTTAAAGTAAGACACACAGATAGTGAGCGGCAGAGCCTAGATTCAAGCCCAGCTAGACGTGATGCCCAGCACCAGACAACAGTTTTGTCATCGACAGGAGTGGCCCGCCTGTTCCTGGCATTTTGTCCTGATCAACTCTGCCCTGAGGTTCAGGGGGGATTCCTGTAACTGAACAGCCCCGACTGTGACACTTCGGGAAGCTCTGGGATGATTTCTGCCATGACCTGCCATGATCTAACAGCTGACGTGTGGGGGATGTTCAGAGACATGTCGCTGTATTAAAATATGTGTTGCCCAAACTGCACTAGGTGTGCAGGGGTGTGCTGGGAACACAGGGACCAGGAAAGAGGAAGGACGAACATCACCTCCAGGTCAGGCCTCTGCAACTTCATCTGTTTGTCATTCGTTTTGAAGAGAGAGGGAAGCCCTTGTTTCACAGGGGGAGCCCCTGGGTTCAGAGCAACGCTGCCCTCCCACCCCGGCGTTCAAGCCTCCATCAGCGGGAATTGCACGTCCTGGCCGTGTGCCCAGACCTCCTGGCAAGCCCTCTCTGCCTGCCCCTCCCCGTCCTCATGGACTTGCTGCACTCTCTGTTTGGGGGAAGTCCAGATCATCTGATCGTACTCGTTGCTCTGTTTACAAGCCACCGAGAAAGCTGTGGGCACTGGGGACATCTTTCATCTCATGACCCAGGACCTCTGGGACAAGGAACAAGGCTGGCTCATGGGCATGTGACCTGTGTGGTCCTCATTTAGGGCTGTGCACACACAACACTGCTTGGTTTAATGCCCCAAGGTTGCCTTCTTGAGCCTCTTATTGATTCCTGGCAAGCGGCCCACATTGTCATTTTGCACCAGGATCCAGGTATCCAGTTCTTTGCAGACCCTCAACTCTGAACCACATCTTCCCCCCAACTTCCCACATCTCTCCGATATGCTCTCTGGAACCCATAACCATCTGCAAAATCTCTTACACTCTCACCCTTTATCTGAATGTTTTCTCCCCTTTCTTTCCTTTCTTCTCTCCTTGAAGACCCTGCTTCCCTCCTTCTTCTTGGCTGGTTTCTCTTCCAGGCTCTTCTCTTGCTTACTTGGAAAAATAGCCATTCTCTGCCTACCCTTGCCTGTCCCCATACAACATGGAAGGATGTGCCCAACAGGGAATGTGGCTCCTGGAAAGCAAGCCACTGTGCTGATAGCTTGCTGTAAAGGCAAATCCACTGGCTTCTGGCGGACCCTCCATGCTGCCTGGCAAAGCACTTCCTCTTTCCTTAGGGTGCTTACTTTTCTTCTGTGCTGGGTGCTTCTTTGTCAGCCCTTTTCCCTCCCAGCTCCAGCTTGCTCACTCTCAGTTGCTGACCGTGCTTTCCACTGCAATGAGAACACAGCGAACGGAGGGGGACTCCCTTAGCCTTAACCACTACAGCTGCGTGCTCACCAGCACCAGCGTCCACGCGCCCTGCCTTCCCACAGTGGATGCCTCCACCCTCAGCGACGACCCACCCTCTCCCCAGGCACCTCGACCCCACCCTCTTGTCCACTCCAGCACTTTGCTCCAGCATGTTCTCCATCCTTGGCCTCGTGGATGCCTCCCTCTCCATGGGTCTCCCCTCCGCGTGCCAACATGCCATTATTTCTCCCATCCTTGAAGAGCTGTGTCTGCCCCCACTCTCCTCTCTTGCCCTCCTCATCTCCTCCCTTCCTTCCATAACACTGCACATCAACACTCCCGTCAGTGCTCTCCTCGCGCGCTGTCTCCGTCTCCAAAACTCTGGGTCTGGACCACCAGTGCCCTTCATGCTGCTGATTCTTGGGTAGCCCCGAGCCTCGACGTGGGTGGTTCTTCCTTCTTCCTTGAAACTGTCTCTTCCCCTGCTGTCAGGGGCCGTCCCCGAGGGCTCTCCTTCAATGTCATGCCACTGCTTCTCAGACCCCGCTGGCTATCATCTCCCACGAGTCCCAGTGCGGGAGCCCCCAGGACCCTACCCGGGTGGTCTCTGCCCCTGCAGGTTTCCCAGGGTCTTGGCTTTCGGGCTGTTTTTGCTGATATTTCTCCAGCCCAGAATGCATCCTGGGACCTCACATCACACATCTCCTGCTTGTTGATCCCTCCGCCTGGATACAGGTCTACCTGCATGTCCGTAAATAACCACTTAGTGCTGTCAATGACCCTGACAAACTCTTGTGCTCTGTTCCCCTTTCCCTCTGACCCCCCACTCAACATGTCAACAGCCCTACTGGCTCCATCTTCAGAATATACTCAGGATCGCCCCACTTCCCGCCGCTTGGTCCGCTGCGCGGGGGCCGACCCACACCCCTGCTCTGGGCCGCTGTCTAGACGCTGCTCTTGGGCCTGGCAGCCAGAGGGTCCTTTCAAACCACGAATTATCATGTCCCTCCTCTGCGCACAGCTCTCTGAGAACTTCGCATGTCCTGCATGAGAAGCCGGTCGTTGGCATCGCCTGCGGGCCCCCGAGCGGGCCCCCACCTCTCACGGCCTCCCGCTCGGCGCGCTGGGGCTCCCCACCTGCAAGCCGCCGGGCTCCCCGCTGTCCTCAAACTGGTGCTCCCCCGGGCCGTGCCGGGCGCTTTGGCACACAGGTGCCCCCCTCCCCCCCGCCCCGTTCCCGGGCCCTGGGTCGCGCTGTCACGATGTCCGTGGCTCGTGACAGTCCCTACGTCTCATCAGGGCTCTGTCTCCTCGGCTGTCCTTACCACCGTCTGAAGCACTCTGTTTTGTTAATTCGGGTTGTCCCTCCCCTCCCTAGAATGCGAGCCGTTCATAAAGGTGGGGGTCTTCATCCGTCTTCTCCACTTCTTTATCCCTGCTGTCTAGAATAGGGCCTGGTCTATCAGTATTTATTAAATAAATGGGGGGAAAAGCACAAAGGCTCTTGGGAATGCAAAATCCATGCCAAATAAAGACTTTTAAGTCTCGAATGAGCTTGATTTGATTTTCTAGGCTGGGACAGCCAGAAGCAAACTGGATGAGGTGGGGGCGGAGTGGGTGCGGGCTTGCTGGCGGATGCCCCCCGCCATGGCTGGTGGAGAGGGGGCGCCAAGCACTCCAGGAGCTCGTGAGAGCTGAGCAGTGTCACGGCCCGGGCTGTGGCCACACACGGGCAGCCTGTGCAACCCGCTAGCAGGAGCCAAGATGCAGAAGGGGAGCTGGGGTCCGCAGAAAAGGGATACATAGATTCCACATGTTCCCGTGGAGGAGGCAGTCACATGCGGAAAACGTGCAGAGAGATTTCCGCCGTGGTTAATTTTTTTTAAAAAAGATTTTATTTATTTATTTGAGAGCAAGAGGGGGGTGGGGCAGAGGGAGAGGGAGAAGCAGGCTTCCCGCGGAGCAGGGAGCCCGATGCGAGGCTCGATCCCAGGACCCTGGGATCATGCCCTGAGCTGAAGGCAGACGCTTCACCAACTGAACCACCCAGGCGCCCCAAGAAGGGGATTTTATAACCCCCTTCGCCTTTGTCAAATGTGAGTTGAACGTGAGTAAGCAAACTAAGGCCTGCTGATCCCGCCCACTCCTGCAGCCCTCACCAACCTCAGGGCATCCCGGGAGCCCCGCGGGCTGCTCTGCCCACGGATTCACACGTTCTCCCCTCTCAAGCTTCCTCCTGGAGCCTGAGCCGCCTGCCCTCCTTCTCCTCTCTGGCTGGCTGCTGGTGTGGCTGTGGAAACGGGTCAGACCTCAACCCCAGTGCAGCTCTGCTCCCAGATATCAAGGCTGTAGCTACTTGCATTCATCTGTTCCGGCCATTTCCTTTCTCCTTTGCCAGGGGCCGAGCTGGGGAGCTTCCAGACTCAACGTCAGGGTGAGCTGGAGTCAGCGCGAACCCTCCCCTCTCGGGCTTGCCTGTCTTGGCAGCACAAACACTAGGAAGGGAAACAACACAGGGCAAGCACGGAGCCCCTTCCATGGGACTGGTGTTCTGGAAAAGCAAACTTTTCCAGAAATATTAATCTATTTAATGCCTGTTCTTTAGCTTCAATTGTTCACCATTCCTTCTGATATGTATTATCTCCCTCCTCTTCGTGGGTAAGCTGAGGGCAGACAGCAGGGCAGAAGCTTCACAAGCTGGCATGTGGGGCAGGGTCTTTAGGAGCATGCAGGAGTGAGCCAGGCAGGGAAGGAGATGGTGACACTTCCCAGGGACAGAGAGGCCCACAGGGCTCTGAGTGCGGAAGGCTGGGACCCACTTGGAAGGGGTGGGTGTAGACCATGGCTTGTGGGGTTTTACTCTTGTCTGTGGAATCTGGGGCACTCGCCCCATTAAGACTCAGTGTCAGCTTTTCCTCCTTTTTTTTTTTTTTTAATTCTTATGTTAATCCCCATACATTACATCATTAGTTTTAGATGAAGTGTTCCATGATTCATTGTTTGTGCACAACACCCAGTGCTCCATGCAGAACGTGCCCTCCTCAATACCCATCACCAGGCTAACCCATCCTCCCACCCCCTCCCCTCTAGAACCCTCAGTTTGTTCTTCAGAGTCCATCGTCTCTCATGGTTCGTCTACCCCTCCGATTTCCCCCTCTTCATTCTTCCCCTCCTGCTACCTTCTTCTTCTTCTTTTTTTTTCTTAACATAGATTGCATTATTTGTTTCAGAGGTACAGATCTGAGATTCAACAGTCTTGCACAATTCACAGCGCTAGCTTTTCCTCCTTTTGCACATGGACGGGTTCGTCACTGGCTGGTATGCATTAGGATGTGCTGGAGATTATTCTGCCTCACTCCCAAGGGGACATCGGAAGGTGGTGAACTTCCTGCCTTGTTTTCTGGAACACTCACTTGCATTTGGAGCCCTGAACCACCACGTCAGAAGTTCAGCCACCCCAAGGTTGCCTGCTGTGAGGAGCTCAGGCCAAGTGGAGGGACCACGCGCAGGGGCTCTGGTCCACAGCCTGGCTGACGTCCCTGCCGACAGCAGCATTCACGGCCTCTGGGTTATCCTGGCTCCCAGATGTGGACATTCCTCCAGGCCGGAGTGGCCCCAGCCGAGGCCCCAGGCATCATGGAGCAGACAGTGGCCCTCCTCCTGTGGCCGCCCGTAACCCTTGACCGAAGCATCCATGGGGAGGAGACAGTGGTTGTTGTAAGTTCTGACATCTGGGCGGATGCGGTTGTGAGGGAATAGCAACTTGGTAATGCGGCTCCGGTGGGGGAGGAGGTAAAGGATGAAGCTGGAGAAATATGCTGAGCTCACTTAGGAGGTCTCTTGGATGCCAAGACCAGGAATTTGGATTTTATTCTGTAGACCAGCGGTTGGCAAACTTTTTCTGTAAAGGGCCATATGGTAAATATTTTAAGCTTTGTGGGCCATACCCAGTCTCTGTTGCATTTTCTTCTTCTTCTTTTTATTTATTTTTTTACAATCCTGTAAAAATGTAAAACCATTTTTAGCTCAGGATCATATAAACACAGGCAGCTGGCCAGGTCTGGGCTTCAGACTCTACTCTGCCAGGCCTGCCACGGGCAATGTGCCCCCAAAGGGGTTTTCAAATGAAGGAGTAAACGAATCTGACTTTAAACATAACGTCAACCACCGTGGACATACTAATTCCAGATGTTATAAGAGAAATATATTGATGCATCATGTGTGTTTTCAAATGCAAGAGCTGTTTACAAACTGATCTTTGCTGTGTTCCGATCTGAGGCACTAACGCATCCCAGGAAGCAGATGCAACGATTCTGGACGCGAACAGGGATTTCTTGTGGCAAGAAGGCCCTGGGATGTGTATTGTGAAGATTTTGAAATCTTACTGTCTGAATAACTGATGGGTTTATAATGATTTCTCAGATGTCCTTTATCAAAAGTTTTATGTGAGATTAAGAATCGTGGATGCTATTCTCTTTCTGGTCTAGGACATTCTGAAAATGGAGATTGTTGTCTCTCTGTTTTTTCAACTGAAATATTTTGAAATAAATAATGATCCTAACAGTTTTATATCATGCCATCTGTGCGAGATAAAACTTTGTCAGGAACTGCGAGCTACAGAGTGGGGCTTTCGTCATGTCCTGTAGTGGAAGCCGGGCGTGCTTCACAGAATTCAACAAGAGTACACATGTTAAGTTTCTTCCAGTAAGTGCAAAGACTATATTAACTACCTGCTTGTTGATGCAAGGTGCGTGGCAAGGCTTCCAAAATGCACCCAACGAAACTATCCTTTGTGCACTCATTTTTATTCTGGAAAGGAGTTCATATAATGTTACCTCCGCCCACCTGAGAGAGAATACAACCCACTGCACTCAAATGTGAGGTAGGAATTTCAGGTCACATGGTCGCTCTAGGGAGGTACAGTGGAAGAGGGATTGAAGAACACATATGGAGACATCAGCAAGTTGTTCACCTGGCTAAGCCTTAGTTGCTCCATCTGTAATCTGGGAGCAAACGAACGAACCGGTAAATGCACAGTTAGTGGGTAGCAGATAAATCCACATTCGGCTCCTCCGTTAGCACCGCTCTCTTTCCTGTTTCCAAGAGTTTTGTGACACAAGATACTATCTACATGGGATCGATGATAACGCTGAATCTCAGCTTCCCGGCTTTGTGTGGTGGTGAACTATAAAATAAGGTAAAGCAGGTGGGAACATAGTGAGAGATACCAAGAAAAATATCCTTTACAACCATATGAAAAGTATTCATTTCACAGCTCACAAGAAGGAGTTGTTAATTTCTTATAAAGGTTAAATTTCTTTTGGCCAAGTCAATTAAAATAATACTTTTCTTGTTAGAATTTTCTGGTTATAATTATAAGTTTCCTTAAGCACCTTCTTCTGAACTGAGCCAAAGCCAAGCAGACCCCAATTCTCACAAGACATTTTACTTGGTTTTGTAAAACCGTAGTGTTTACTGACGGGAGGATTTGGGATGCTCGGTTTCAGTCTTAACTGAAGCTGAAGCCACTGTGGTTCCTTTTGTAAACCTCTGTTCATCGTATTCTTTCCCTTTCTATCGCAACTTCTCTCCAATGATGTAATATCCTGCTGCTTCTTAACAGCACAGAGACTTTAGCCTCACGCCTGGCTTTCTCCCATGCCGTTGGTCCTTTCATAAGACCAGAGGATCCGCGATTGAGCCAACAGATGGAATCAGGCTCATCTCTTAAATTATTTATAATTCCTATTAATTCTCTGTCTCTGTCTCTCTCTTTAAAAATGAATAATACAGTTAAAAGACTCAATTGGATGGAGCAGATCAAACAGGCATCAGAGTGTGGAGATCAACACATCGACTTCCATTCCAGTTTGCCTGGATCCAGCGCACACCCTACCAGTCATCAGCTGTGTGCAAGGGGAGTTACCTAGCCTCTCTGTGGATCTGTTTCCTCGCCGGTACCACGGGGATGTTGATAGTAGTCCATAATCCCATAGTGCTGCGTCCAGAGTCAAGTGAAGGAAAATACTATAACCTCAGAGCAGTACCGAACATGTGAAAGAGGCTTGCCACATTTATGATAATTTTACAAAGGATTCTAGTAAGTGGCATTCAGTACATTATGAGCCTTAGTGGATAACGTTTCTAGATCCATCAGAGGAGAGACAGCATGCAAATATCCATTATACATTTTTAAAATTGCAGAAAATTCTCGTGGCTATTTTTCTTTGCTTCAAATTAGCAATGTATTAACCTGTAATGACAGGAAATCTGGTCCGTATTTGGATTGTAAATCTAGATATCTACGTTGACCTGCTAGACAGTTAAAGAGGGTGATCTATATGAGTTAGGAACACGAAGTGACTATTAAAATTGTTGTACATTCTTCACAATAACATGGCCCAGCAACTAACTTTCCAAGACAGTGGTAGAGTCCTCGATACCTATTTTGTTTTGCCCCTTCTAAACCATACTGTGTTTTTCATTGTAAAAATGTTTTACATTGTAAAATGCATGTTGAGAAAGTTAAGAAGTATCAAGCGTCTGGTCTTAGCAGCCTGCTTGTGAGGTTCTAGGGTAAAACGAATATAGCCAGCTTTGGGTTAAGAAGTACCGCTCTCAAGCTGTTACAGTCATAGAGAATGGTTAATGACAGTCTGCAGAAAGGTCCGTGTTTGTGTCCAGATTGTGTGTGTGTGTGTGTGTGTGAACAGGGAAGAGTAAAAAGATGAGAAAGTGCTAGAGAATAGCAAAGATACAAAACAGAGAAAGAGAAGTCTTTTAATTGCAGACCCTGATCCGACCATTGAGGAGTTAGCAGGGAAAAGGTCCATCCGTCTGTCACCCTCTGCTAGAGTGATCCAGGCAGCTCAGGACACAGAGGGGCGACAGCTGATAGCATGAAGCCTGAAGCACTTCTACAAGCCAGGACAACTGCAGTGGTGACAAGGACAGTGAGAAAGCAGGAATCCTCTGAGGGACAGATGAAGAGGGGCCGGCATTTTGCGAGCATCACTGAAGAGAAGCAAACCTTCCTTGGGAATTCCATTGGCATAGACCCAGTACACACAATGAGACTTTTTTTCTGGAAATACAAGTCGGTCCAGACACAGGAAAGGGGTACAAGAGAAGCCTGGGGTGGTGGTGATGGCCATGCAGAGCTGGAGTAGCACAGAGAGAAAGGAATCCAGGGAGGACCAGAGAAGAGACTGTTATCATAATCACACCTGAGTATTTTAAAAAAACAACAACAATTCCCTATGGGAGATGGAACTGAAAGTTAATTTTGAAACTCAAGTGAATACCATTTATCATGTGTTTGCATGTAATTATGCTGAAATTAGCTGAGTATATTTCTTTTTTTTTTTTTTAAGATTTTATTTATTTATTTGACACAGAGATAGAGAGCACAAGTAGGCAGAGCGCCATGCAGAGGGAGAAGAAGCAGGCTCTCTGCTGAGCAGGGAGCCCGACACGGGGCTCGATCCCAGGACCCTGGGATCATGACCTGAGCCGAAGGCAGACGCTTAACCGACTGAGCCACCCAGGCGCCCCAGCTGAGTATATTTCTTATGTGGGTTCAGTAATTTTTAATCCTTCGATTTTCTTCACGAAATCCCAATTACACCACATCTCAAGGAACCTGAGTTCGGTAAGCTGATAGTTACCCACTGCTGCGTAACAAAGTACCCCCACGTTTAGCGGCTTGAAATAGCACACATGTTGTCTCCGGTCCCGTGGGTCTTTGGCGTCACACTCTTCCACAAGGCTACCATCAGGGCGTTGGCCAGGGACTCACCGGGATGCTCCCTTAGGAAGGATCTGTATTCGCTCAGTTCATCGCTTTACTGATGGCCGTGGCCCGGGGCGGCAGCTCCTCGCTGGCTGTGTCTCTTGTCGTGTGCACCTGCCCGGCATGGCAGGTGCCTCGGGAAGGCCAGCGTGGGGGCGAAGAGAGGGGTCTGCTGGCGGCCAGAGGTCACAGTCTTCCGTAACCTTGGCGTGGGACGACGCCCCTCAACGCTGCCGGTTGCCTCGACCATGGTGGACCCCGGGGCCACCGACAGCAGCGGCTGTCCGAGGCTGGACGCCAGGAGCCGGGCATCCTGGGGCCGTCACGGGCCCCTCCGGGCCACATCGTGTTTTTGGGTCGGGGACGGAGCGCAGAGAACCAGGGGGGCAGCGCCCCTCACAGAACGTTACTCTGAAGGTGTCCTTGCTCGTGAGACGTCCGTGCGCGCCTCCGTGGGCTCCCGGATTGCGGAGGCGGAGAAGCCCTGGGAAAGCGTCTCCGGGGCTCCCCAAGTCACTGACCCTTCCGTCCTAACTTCGGGGCTTCTCGGGGCGGCCGCAGCCGCCCTGGAGAAGAGCCCGCTGTTGGCACGGCCCTCTCCACCGTCCCGCATCCCGAGAGGCTCCCTCGGGGGCTCCCGACGGGCTTCAGGCCCTCGTCCGTGTCCGGCAGGGCCCCCCTCTCCGTCCCACTCCCGTCCTCGCCTGGCAGACCCTTCTCGGGTCGCAGCCGCCAGCTTCCAGCTTACTGCACCCGCGAGTTCTTCCCCAGCCCCCGTCTGGGGTCTGCGCGCCCTCCGCAGGCGTCCGTTGCGCTCCGTGCCCCCTTACGATCCCGCCTTTCCTGCCTCCCTCGCTGCCTCCTCCTCTTACAGCTGCCAAGCTGCTACTAGCGCCACTACTCTTCCGACTGCGGGTGCTGCTCGGGAGCCGAACCATCCCCAGCTGGAGAAAGCAGCCCCGAGGCCCGGGACGCGTGGGGAAGGAGGCGGTGGGACGCGGAGACGGAGATGAGGCGGACGTCACCCTTCAGGCCCGGCGCCCAGCAACGCTGGCGGCGGCCACTAGAGGGCGGTACGAGCCCGCATGCGGCGGCGGCGGCGGCAGGCCCCGCCCCTCGCGGTCCCGGGACGCCTCCGGCTGCGGCGCTCGTGCGGACGCTGCTGTTCCCGCTGCTGCCGCTCCTGCCACCAAGCCGCCGGTACTGTCGCTGTTGCCGCTTGTCCTGTTACGGCCGCGGCCGCCGCTGTTCCTGTTGTTACTCCTGTTACCGCCGCGGCCGCCGCTCTTACTGTTGTTACTCCTCCTGTTACCGCCGCGGCTTGTTACTCCTCCTGTTACTGCCGTGGCCGCCGCTCTTACTGTTGTTACTCCTCCTGTTACCGCCGCGGCCGCCGCTGTAACTGTTGTTACTCCTCCTGTTACCGCCGCGGCTTGTTACTCCTCCTGTTACCGCCGCGGCCGCCGCTCTTACTGTTGTTACTCCT